>NW_024519874.1:341583-376451 GCF_017590135.1 Pyrgilauda ruficollis
TTTGCAGTGTGGTTGAGGGACTAGTGAAGGGCTAATGGATGGAAACCATTGTGAAATAAATGGGGAGGAGATCTTTCTCCTTTTTAATGCCTTTATTAAAGAGATTCAGCTCAGGTGGGGAGAAATCGACGGGTCGCGCCCACGCCGCCGCTGTCCCCAAGAGTGGCACGGAGGAGGAGGGTGATGCAGCTCTGTCCGCTGGTCTGCAGGCAGAGCTGGGGACTGCGTCCTCACGGGAGATTGGCAGATTCCTGCTTTTCGGTCCAACACTTCGGGTCCCCTCCTTAGTGAACATCCTTTAGGTCAGGGTGAGAAGCAAAAAGGATCCGAGCAGGTACTGGACTGCGCGCCCGTCCTTAGACATCACCTAGGGTCCCCTAATTCTATATTGGCTCGTTGTTTTTAGGGGTTTTCCTAGAAAACGGGAAACTTTTGGAGCAGTGCATTTCTCATCTGCATACGTGCTCTCAGGCCACTCCTATTCTCCTGGGCTGCCTGTCCAGGTGTAGCTCCCGGGCAAGCCCTGGGAGGACAATGGCTAAATCACCAACCATTGACGGGCAATTAAAGAAGAACTCTTAACAATGAAGCTAATTTAACAGCAACTGGTCCAACCAGTTTTAGCTCTGTAACCTTAAACAAAAATAGATAACTTTTTATTCATAACACAGGTGACCCCAGAATCTGGGGCTTTATGGCTCAGCTCTCAGCTGAGAGCTCAGCAGATGTGCATGGGCAGGGGGACTGCAGCTGCAGGTCCCCAGAGCAGGGCTGGAGATGTCCCCAAACCCCCGGGGACAAGGGTGCCAGCCCTTAACTCACTGCTGAGCGCTGCAGGAGCTGCAGCTGGTGCTGCCGGGGCAGGAGCTGAGAGCAGAGAGGATCTGTGTCCTGGCTGGGCACAGCATCTCTGGGCACTGTGGGGATGCCACTGCCCGTGGGGCTGTGGACATGGACTCACAGTCAGGGAATGCTTCGGCTTGGAAGGACCTCAGAGCCCACCCAGTGCCACCCCTGCCATGGCAGGGACATTCCCACTGCCCCAGGTGGATCCAACCTGGCCTTGGGCACTGCCAGGGATGCAGGGGCAGCCACAGCTGCTCTGGGAATTCCAGCCCAGCCCCTGCCCACCCTCCCAGCCAGGAATTCCTTGCCAAGATCCCAGCCCAATCTCCCCTTTGCCAGTGGGAGCCATTCCCTGTGTGCTGTCCCTGCAGGCCTTGTCCCCAGTCCCTCTGCAGCTCTCCTGGAGCCCCTCCAGGGACTCTGAGCATTCCCTGGATTTTTCCCTTCTCCAGGGAGCATTCCCAGCTCTCCAGCCTGGCCGCAGCCCTGCAGCAGCTCCTGATGCTGTGCTCCCGGGGCCGTGCTCCCTGAACCCAGCTGTGCATTTCCAAATTGCCACTTCCCTTAATCCCAGCCCTGAGGGCACCGTTGTGGCGCACGCAGGAATGGGCTGTTGTGTGGGATTGTTGCAGGGGGGCAGGAGAACAAGAGGGTGTTTTTTTTGGAAAAGCTCACTGATGTTGGAACAAATCAGTGTCTTGATGCTCCTTCCCTGCTTTGCAAAGCGATTACTCTGCTTTAGAACCATTTGTTCTCCTTTGATTTGTCTCCAGCCTTGCTTTGGGGGGGAATTTTATGGAATTTTACTGCCTCATATAACACTTATCGCTGGCAATCAATATTGATTTTAACATAATGTTTTGTTTTAAGACTCCTTTTGTTGTTTTGCATTCATTCTGCATGTTAATAAGGTTTATAAAATCCATGATATTTTCTCCTTTCGTGAAATCTTATTGGGATAATTACCCTGCTCTGCTGACAGATCGTTGTGCCTGAATTATATAAAGAACACCACTGTTATCTGCTTTCCTTTCATCTCGTGAGGGATGCTTTCCTACCTTGACGTGTGCTCTGTGTGTGAATACAGAGTAAACACTGACAAACTCTTCCTGTGTAACCTTATTTACTTATATTCCTCCTGGAAAAGGAACTCCCCAGTGCCACGCCGTGTTTCCAGCAGGGTGACCTTTGCTGGAAATAGGAAATGCAGCAAATGAGAAGGGATGATGGCCAAGCCTTGGGGCAGGGGAGGCACCCCAGGGAGAGCGACACACACCCGGCAGGGCACAGAGCTCTGCCAGCTCTGCAGTGCCAGGGAAGAGAGTCCTGGGAAAGCCCTTCCCGATGGAGGCTCTCTCACGGGATCGTGTCCAGGAGTCCTGGATCCTTCTGGACGTGCCTGGGACACAGAGCGCTTTGATCCTCTCCTGCCTTGCTCGTGCACGAGTCTGGCTCCAAGTCCAGAGCTGTCCCTGCACTTTGGGAATCACAAAATCAGCCCAGCTGTGGGGGTGTCCCAGCCCGGCACTGTGCCCCCCTCTCTCCTCTGTGGGACACCAGGGTGTTTCCCAGGCTCCTTTCCAGAGCTGGACAGGACGATCCCCTCACATCTGCCCTGGAGGGATGCTGAAGCAGAACCCACGACCTGGAGCTGTTTGAGACCTGCACCAAAGATCTCAAGCCCGTGGCAGGGAAAGGGAAGGCTGGGAGCCCTGAGGTCCATTCCAGCCCCAGGTTCTGTGCTTCTGGGCATGGGAATGAGCAGGGATGAGCCCATCCCAGAAGCTGGACAGTCACAGGATGAGATGGAAAAGCAGAGAAGGACTGTGTCTGACAGGCTGACCCTAATTAGCATCATGGAAAGAGAACTCCCTGGGCCGGGAGCTGGCTGCTCACTGTGACAGGACAGATTTGTCAGACTCTGAATTATTTCTTCTTCCTCTCCTTTCTTGGGGTTGATGCCTCCAGACAATCATCTCCCTATGAATCAGACTGCCAAAGTCATTGCTCCTGGGAATCTCTCCTGCAAATGCAGAGCACAGAAAGACTTTGCTTGATTCTCATCTTCCTCTGCACCCCCTAGAAATTCTCCCTGTGCTCTGTCACAGAGTGCACTGAGCCCACAGACTGCTGTGATTCCTGAGCTTCCAGAGACACAGCGAGGTAGAAATGTAATAGATAAAACTGTCCTGCTTTTGGATAATCCCCAGCAAACAGCACTTTCCTTAATCCCTCACAGGATGCTTTATTGTGTATCTGGGCTTTAGCTGCTGTTCCCAGGCATTTGCTCCTCAGTTATTAAGCACAGATCACTGGTAAGTGGCTGGTCCTGCACAGAACAGCCCCGTGAGAGCAGCACACAGCCCAGGGCTTTCCAGACGTGCAGGGCAGAGCTGAGCACCTCTCTGGGACCAGCCTGGCAGCCTGGGCTCCCCTGCCAAGGCTCCAGCTTGCCTCTGCAGTGCTGGGCAGCACCAGCTGCAGTCAGGAATAAAGCAAATTGGATTGTGCAAGTCAAATCCAGCTGGGAATGGGTCACCAGTGGTGCCCAGCAGGGCTCAGAGCTGGGGCCAGTTCTGTTTAACTTCTCTCGAGGGAGCGGAGGGCACCCTCAGCCGCTTTGGTCAGATGTGGATCTGCTGGAGGGCACAAGCTCTGCAGAGGGGCCTGGGCTGGGGCCAGCAGGGTGAGGGGCAACAGCCAAGCCCTGGGTCCTGCAGCTGGCTCCCAGCAAACCCTGCAGCTCCAGGCTGGGCAGAGGGCTGGGAAAGGCCCTGGGATGCTGTGACAGCGGCTGGACACGAGCCCATGTGGGTAAGAGGCCCCTGGGCTGGACCAGGAACAGTGTCCAGCAGGGAAGGGACTGTCCCCTGTGCTGGCACTGCTGGGGCCACACCTCGAGTGCTGTGTCCAGTTCTGAGCCCCTCAGTTCAGGAAGGATGGACGGGCTGGAGCATGGCCAGGGCAGGAACGGAGCTGGGAAGGGGCTGGAGAATTGCTGAGGAGCTGGGAAGGGGCTGGAGAATTCCTGAGGGAGCTGGGAAGGGGTTGGAGAATTCCTGAGGAGCTGGGAAGGGGCTGGAGAATTGCTGAGGGAGCTGGGAAGGGGCTGGAGAATTGCTGAGGAGCTGGGAAGGGGCTGGAGAATTGCTGAGGAGCTGGGAAGGGGCTGGAGAATTGCTGAGGAGCTGGGCAGGGGCTGGAGAATTGCTGAGGGAGCTGGGAAGGGGCTGGAGAATTGCTGAGGAGCTGGGAAGGGGCTGGAGAATCCCTGAGGAGCTGGGAAGGGGCTCAGCCTGGAGCACAGGAGGCTCAGGGGGCCCTTGTGGCTCTGCACAGCTCCTGCCAGGAGGGGACAGCCGGGGGGAGTCAATCTCACTAACATCACAGGGTAAATTTGATCAGAAGGTAAAATTCCTCTATTTAGGGAATTTAGACTTTCCGTTTTCCTACTCACAGCAGAATCACAACACGTGGAAGAGAAGATTCTCTCTCACCTCATGATGTGTGAAACTCCCTAAAAAAAAAAAAAAAGACTCCACACGTTTTTAATCTGTTCTGCAGGTTTGGGGCTTGCCTGGCCTCTCACCATCCCTGATTCATGGCCCTGGGGCTGTGCAGACAAACTCCACAGGTGGCCTTTTCCAGGTGTGTCCCAGCAGCTCTGGGAGCAGCAGTGCTGCCCAGATGGACACAGAGGTGGGATGCAGCACAGCTCTCGGGAGCACTTCAGGCACCGAGAGCTTTCAGAACAGCTGGGTTTTACTCCTGGTGGCTGTAGCCAGGCCTGGGAAGGCTGGGAAAACTGGGTGAGCTGAGCCCAGCAGAGCCCGCTGCAGAGCCAGGCTGGAGGCTCGGCACAGCAGGCTCGGCACAGCAGGCTCGGCACAGCCTGGCACAGGGCGGGCAGCAGCTGCCCACGCAGCACTCAGGGCTCCCTCTGGGTGTGCTGGGGGTGCTGCCCTGCCCAGCTGGGCTCTGCACACGAGGGGCTGGGCTGGGCTGGGCTGGCACAGCCAGGTGCTCCTGGCCCCTGGAGCCCAGGGCAGCGCTCCCACCCATCAGCAGTGATGGCCCTGGGGCTGCTGCTGTCCCCACCCTGCAGCCACAGAGCCCCGCTCAGCCCCGGAGCCCAGCAGGGATCTGATCCTGGGGTGCCAACCCTGGTCTTTGGGTGCCAACCCTGCTCCTTGGGTCACAACCCTGCTCCTTGGGTAACAAACCCTGCTCCTTGGGTCACAACCCTGCTCCTTGGGTGACAAACCCTGATCCTGGGGTGACAAACCCTGCTCCTTGGGTGACAACCCTGCTCCTTGGGTGACAAACCCTGATCCTGGGGTGACAAACCCTGCTCCTTGGGTGTCAACCCTGACCCTGGGTGACAAACCCTGCTCCTTGGGTGTCAACCCTGCTCCTTGGGTGCCAAACCCTGCTCCTTGAGTGCCAAACCCTGCTCCTTGGGTGCCAAACCCTGACCCTGGGTGCCAAACCCTGCTCCTTGGGTGCCAAACCCTGGTTTATGGGTGCCAAACCCCACAGAGCACCTGGGCTGCAGGGACAGCAGGTGACTCCTGCTGTGATGTTTCCCAGTCCACTCAAATGACAGGAGTTCACCAAGTTCTTGTTCAGTGGGGAAACAGAGCAGTCTGGAAGGTGCTGCTGCCCTGTGCCAGAGCCCGATGCAGAGGGACCCTGGCAGGCAGGAGAAAGGGGCCACCAGGAACCTCGTGAAGGCCATCACGGGGAGGTCAAAGTGCCAGCCACGGGCAGGAACGAGCCCTGGCAGCAGAATGTGCTGGAGGCCGCCCAGCTGGGCAGGAGAGGGCCCGGGGGCACCAGGGTGACCCTGAGCCAGCAGCGCCGCAGGCACAGGCTGTCCTGGGCTGGGGCACAAAGCAGGGCCAGCAGGTCAGGGAGGGCACCCTGCCCCTCTGCACAGCTCTGCTGCAGCACTGGCACCAGGAGCACTCACTCCCCAGGAGCAGAGACCCGGCCTTGGTGCTCCAAAGAACAGGCAGGGTCTGGAGGATTCCCCGGGGTGAGGAGGGCTGGAAGCCAGGCAGTGCTTCCCCAGGACTCACACTTCTCCCTGGGACCGTGCAGGCAGTTCTTCAGCTGTGTTGAAGGGGATGGTGCTGGGAGGGAGCCCACGATGTGTGATCGCTCGAGGCACTTCTCCGTGGAGCTGGAGGGGAGCGGGATTGTGGAAAAGGCAGGAACCAGAGCGGTGCCAGAGCAGGAGCCAGACAAATCCCCACTCTCAGCCCAACACAAGCCCACATCCCAGTGAAAGTCTGTCCCTCAGCCAGGAACGAAACCATCCCCTCTACCCTTAGAACAAAACAAAACAGGATTTAGAACAGCCTTCCCTCTTCTTGGAGCTGAGAGTGTGCCACTTTGTGCGTGCTAACCATGATTTCAACTTCTCCCCTCGGGCTGGAAAGTGCTAATATTTTTGGCTCTGTCCCAGCTGACCTGACCTTGCCAACATCCTCCATCCCATGAAAACACTCCTGCAGATCTCCACTGCTGATAGTGCCATAAAAAAGCGTGGAAGGGGAAGGAGGAGAGGGACTGAGGAGGGAAGAGAAAGGAATGATTAAACAAAGCAATAGCCAGGCACCCACATAAAAATCTATCTGGGTGATGAAGCTGCAATAAATGTGGCACATCAGAGCTTCCGTATAAATGGTCAGGGTAAAATATATTTTTATAGATATGAAAGAGTAGTTTAAAAATTACTCTGAGCCCACCTCCCTCCCCCAACAAAAGAAGAAAAAATTGTCCAAAGTGTAGCAGGTTATTGATTTTTTATAAGTCAGGGACAAATTTATTGGAGAGAAAAGTTCATTATTTAGTAATCCCACAGCTCAATCTGCTCTGCTGGCCATTAACCCTCAACAGTTCCCATGATAAACTCCCCGTGAACTCTCCGTGTGCTGCCTCAATGAGCTGCAGATGGATTTTGCTGAGGGCTCCTGCACCTCGCCTGGATGCTCATTGTGGTTTTGCTGACACAGGGCTCAGCTCCCCGGGGCACAGAGCAGTGTCCCTGCCCACCCTGGCCCCCCCAGCCTCCACCCCCTCTGTGCTGGCTGAGGAATAAAGGCTGAGAGCCACTTGCAGATGCATTGGTTGCACTGACTCCCTTAATTTTCCCACAATTCTTAACTGAATTGGTATCAGCAATTCCTGAAGTATAAATATGTGGGAAAGGAGCTTTTCCAGAATTATTTTGGCATCGCTGGTGCTTGGTGGCCTTGGAATGCCATTGCACAGGTAAATCCCAGTGTGTGCAGCTGCACACTGCTCAGGTACTCTGAACTTACACAGCAGTGCAAGGCTCCCTAGCAGGGTGATGCTGCAGCTCAGTGCAAGAGCCCCAATATTTTTCTGACCCTCTTCTATATTTCAAATAACGTGGGAAATGCTGTGCCACAAGAGTCGGGGCAAAATAACATTAAACACTACTTTTCTTATCCAATGACATTTTCTATCCACCTTGCACAGATGGAAAGCTCTGCTGTGGGAAAGGTTTGCTGGGAACAAGGCACGGGAAGCAGAATTATAAAAAATCGTGCTGTGAAATCATGAGGGGAGGCAAAATCTATTTGCCTTGTATGTGAAATCTATCTTGGTAAGTCATTTGATAGAGTAGATGAATTGCTCATTGGAGGCAGCTGGAAATACAGAGTGTGAAGGAAAGAAATAATTGAAACCAGCCCTCGTCAACACCGAGGGGGAGGGAAACGATGTGCTCAGGAAAGGTCCTGATCATGTGGTGACCGCAGGCAGGTCACAAAGCACAGGGCAGCTGCTGGAAAAGGAGCTATTGCTGCACTTACCCTGCGCTGACTCTGTAAATCAGCGCTCCTTCAGCGTTCCCCCCTCCCGGGGCTCCAGGCACGGATCCCAGCCGGGACTGATGGAGCCGCTTCCTCCCAGGGCTGGGAACGAGCGCCAGAGAGGGGACAGACACAGGCGGGCAGAGAAATGCTCATTCGTTAATTGAGCCGCAGCTAATGAGGGACGTGCGGGGTGTGTCAGGAGCAGAGCTCCCCGTGCGCCTGGTGCTTCAGCGGGGCAATTCATTAATTACTGCTGGTGGGTTTTGGGGGTGCAGAGGAGCAGCATCAGCTGGCCCGGAGGGGCAGGACAGCTGCCAGCTGCACAAAAGCCACCTGAACCCGGGTGGGGGGAGCAGAGTTCACTTCAGGGTGCTCCTGGGGAGGTGATTCCCATTGTCCCACCTCCATGCACCCAGGGGATGAGCCACGGGGGAGAACTTACAGCCTGAGTCCATCACACTGCTTCCAGGAATGAAAATCTACAGTCAGAAGGGACACCTTGTGCTTCAGGGGGCCAATCATAGGACCAGGAAGAGGTGAGGAATTTATTTTGTAAATAATGTGGAGTGATAGAGTCCCAGAATGGTTTGGAAGGAACCTTAAAGCCCATCTGGTCCCTTAAAGCCACGGGCAGGGACACCTGGCTGCGAGCCCTGTCCAGCCTGGCCTTGAAAGTGTCTTAAAAATGCATCATCTCCACCATCTCTGGAGACCCAGAGAGGTTAAAAGTCACATTTCTGAGGAGGTTCAGAATTTCCTCTCTGCACTAAGGAAGCAGGGATTTGGGGCAGGAAAGGTAAGGAATTCCCATTAATGGGGAATTTTCCACTCTGGGGAACAGACTGGAATGTCACAACACACAGAAGACCTTGCAGGCCTGCCAGGTGAGTAAATCAAGAGGGTGTAAAAGCCTTTCTGTCCCTCTCACCTTGCCTGGCTCATGAGTGGCATGGAGGGCAAGGGAGCCCAAGAGGACCAGGGGGAAACGCTGCCACCAAATAAAACACCACCACCAAATGGCCTCTGTCCTTTAATAAAGCATCTTGTCATGTGTGCAAACAAATCGCTCCCCCAGGGCGATCCACTTGCCTCCTAAACACCTGCCCAGAGGTCTCTCAGGTTTAAAAACCAGCAGGGCTCCGTGTTTGGAGGTAATTTATTTATGTGCTGCTGAATTCTGAGCCGTGTACAACAAAAGCCTGGGGGAAAAGTGAGTCTGAGCAGGTCTCTGAGCTCTCTCTGTGCCAGAATTCTGTGGCTCTGCTGAGGGCAGTGCTTCACACAGCCAGCACCCCCAGGGAGACAGAAACCACAGAAACGGGCTGGGAAACCTCACAGCCCAGCCTGATGCCCTCGGGGGCTGCAGGGAGGGCAGGAGTGCCCCGGGGGGCCACGGGGACAGCGACCTTCCTGCCCTGGGGTGTCCCAGCAGCCCCTTACAGCCTGGCATGGCATGGCATGGCATGGCATGGGATGATGGGATGGCATGGCATGGCATGGCATGGGATGGCATGGGATGGCATGGCATGGGATGATGGGATGGGATGGGACACCTGATGCCTAACTGAGAGTTAGTAAAAACCAAGGAGCTCTGGGCTGTAGCTGCTGTTTCAGCTAACTCCAAGGCAGAAGCAGGTAAAGCAAGGGGAGGAATTCAGTCTGGCTGCAAAAGTGAGGAGCACTGGGACTGGATTTCCTAAAAGCAGTGTTTTTTTCCTGGCAAAGCTCTTGGTTGTGCCTCAGCCTCACCACAGACAGCTGGTCTTTGCTGTGCACCCACAGCACCGGCCCTGGTCCCTCTCCAA
Source organism: Pyrgilauda ruficollis (assembly GCF_017590135.1). Classification (NCBI taxonomy): domain Eukaryota; kingdom Metazoa; phylum Chordata; class Aves; order Passeriformes; family Passeridae; genus Pyrgilauda; species Pyrgilauda ruficollis. Next base: position 351,083 of record NW_024519874.1, read on the forward strand.
AGGCTTGGCTGCAGCCTCGGGTCCGGGAGGCTCCGCAGCATCCCAGGGTGGCAGGGACAGCCTTTGACACCAGCGAGGTGACACTGGGCTGGGCCAGGCCCCCAGCTGTGCCCTGGCTCGGCCGACAGAGCTGTGCCAATCTGCAGGGACATGCCAGGCCCCAGGACTGAGCAGAGCTTTATCCAGGTCATTTCCTCCCCAGCCCGCTCTCCCTCTGCCCGCCAGCGCTGCCGCATCCCAGCTGTCTGCCAGGAGAAAGGCAAAGGCTTTCAAATCTGCCTTTGCTTCTTCCAGGGTCAGGGAGGTGACAAGGACTCCTGGAAAGTGCCCAGGAATGAGGAAAGGGAGCACAAAGCTGGTTTTGGGAGGGCTCAGGCTAAAGAGGCTTCAAAAGGAGAAATGTCTTTACCTTTAGGGCTTTTGGAAATAAAAAGAGTACACAAAACTCTTTTATGGGGGGACTTTTGTTGGTTTTTTTTCAAATAAGAATCTGTTTGTTTTTTGGTCTTTTGGAAGACTTTGGATTTGTTTCACTTTTGAATTTGAGACTGTATCATCCAATAGTTGGAGTGGATCCTGTACATGTTTTAGAGAGGAATAAGGCACACCATATCTTTACCTAAAGGAGACACTTGATCATCAGCCACATTAATGTAACAATATCTCAACATTTGCACAGCAAGATGTGTCTTGGTTAAGCCAGGCCGAGAGCAGATGTGAGGCCAGGGGACCTTTTCACTCCTTGCAGGTTCAGCCCCAGGCTCTGGGTGACGTTCAGCTCGGGTGGGGAACACATTTCCCCTGTCCAGGACACAATTCTGTGCTGGTGGAAGCCTTTACCAGCCCTCCAACTTGTTTCAGTTTTTAAGGCATAAACAAATGAGCACAGCTGTGTCTCACAGGAGCTGACTGGCAGCCTTTAAATCTCCTTCGACGGCAGTGAGGGAGCTGAGCTTAAATGGCACAAAGAGCCAAGATTTGTGGCCCTTGCAAGACTTGTGATTTATTGCCCAGAGACACAGAAAAATACTTTTTTTCATCCCACCCCTTGTTAAGCTCCTCCATTGACTGCTCGTAAAATTTTGCCTGGGAATTGCTCAGAATAAACATTTGAATCTCCAACAGAATATTGAATAACTTCTTTCCAAGAAGCATAAATAAACCAGATCCAGGTCTGCAGCCATCTGTGTGCAGCCACAAAGTGTTTGTGCTTCGAGCCCTGGTCCCGTGAACTGCTCAGTGTCATTTTTCTGGGGATGCATCGGACATCAAAGTTCCTCCTGAAGCCACCAGTGCTGGCTCAAAGGGGAGATGACAGTGATGGTCTGTGACTGACGGCCCTGCAGGGCAGGCCAGGCTGTGGCTGGTAGGAAGGAGTTTGTGGTTACTTGTGTCTGCTTATTGACAGACAGACAAAGGGCCAGAGAACGCTGATCCCCAGGGCTGACGGGTTGTGGAGAGACGGAATTCCGTGTTTCACTGCAGCTCCCACTACAGACATCCCCCGGCTCTGCTCTTCAGCTTCCATCCAAGTCCCAAGGCCTCCACACAGCTTCCAGCAGGACACACGGACAGAGCACAGACATCCTCTAGGGACATGGCCGGGCAGGAAGGGCCCAGGGCCTCCAAAAGCCCAGCAAGGGCTGACAGAGAAGGCTTGTGAGGAAATCAAGAGATGCAATACCAGGAGTTACAATGGAGAGACTTTTCTTCCTGGAAAACCTCGGCTCAGCTGCCCAGGGCAGGCGGGAGTCCCCATCCCTGAGGGATTTCACAGTCCTGTGGATGTGGCACTGGGGGACAGGGTCAGTGGTGGCAGTGCTGGGGATGGTTGGACTCGGTCTCAGAAGGCTTTTCCAACCTCAGTTATTCTGTATTTCTGTGACTCCAGAGACCTCTTGGAGAAGGAGGTAGGAATGGGATGGTGAAGGACATCCCCGGGGTTCCCCTGTGCAGGGAGCAGCCAGCTGAGCATCTCTGCGTTTACTGGGACACTGGGAGGTGTCCCTGCCCACGCAGGGCTGGAACTGGATGGGCTTTGAGGTCCCTTCCATTCCAAACCATCCTGTAATTCCATGGTGATTCTCCAGGCTAGGCCGGTACTGCTGCAAAACAAAGAGTTAAACTATGAAGGAACAACCTGGCAGCAGAAATGCATTATATTGACTGTATTGGTATGGAAATGCAGGGATGTGCATGGTGGGCACTGGCTTTGCACCCACAACCTTTGAACAGATTTTAGCTCACGAAGTGTCTCAAAAATCCCTTAAAGTGTCTTAAAACCCTGTGTCATGGCTGTCAGGGAAATGGAGAGGCTTTTCCTCCTCCTGCTCTCCCAGCAGGGCAGCGCTGGGATCTGGCTGCTCCAGGCTGGGGGCTCATCCCAGCTTCCCCAGCCTGGCACCCCTCTCCTTACAGGGAGGAGGTGTCAGGGGCATGGCTGGAACTGCCTGCCCAACCAGGCCTGGCAGAATCCACAGCTATTCCTGCATGATTTTGAGAGGAGTAGCAGATTTGTCTGTACAAACCAGCTGTGGGTCTGCTGGCAGATAAAACCAGCACTGGGAGGTAAAAGATACAATGGGAGGGATTCCACTGACTGATGAATGGAAAAAGATATTTGCTTTTACAAATAAACCTTAGGTTTGCTGATAAATGAAATTAGACATTGAAAGATGAAAGAAACAATGGGGAAGAAAAACCCCTAAATTCCATAAGAATTAAAAATTAAAAGGGAGGGTTATACATTAGAGGGAATTCTCTGGTATCAGGCGTACCAGGAAATCTGTACCTCTCAAGTACCTCAGAAATGGGGAAAGAGAGAAGGGAAATGCAGCCAGGAAACTGGGATAAAAAGGAGGCTGTGTCCTCCACAAATTTGAGAGACCCCAGGGGAATGCCCCAAGGCCTCTCCCTGTATTCAAATAAAGTCAAAAAGGACTCCTCTGTCTCCTTTTTGGACATAAACCTCTGGTGTTTGTGGATTAATTTCCCTAACGATTTCTAGTGGACAATCTAGAAAGTTCCGTGACAAAACCTCGACTATTTTTGATCCTCGTTTGCTGCTGTCAGCAGGCTGGCTCCGTGTGGGTGGGTGTTACAGAAAGGACAAAAATCACTCTGCTCTCCCCACGGTGCTTCCCAGTTTGTGATTTTCTCTGGTTTATTTTAGTTTCCTTTTGACATATCAATCCTAGTTTATTGGGAAAAAAGCTGCAGAAAAATGAATATTTTCACCTTTGCATGACGTGTTTTGGCTGACTGCAGGGCTGGAGTTGGTGTGGACTGGGACTGACTGCTTTGCACGGAGGTGCAGAGGGAAAACTTCATCCTCCCCATGCCAGAGAGTGAACAAGGGACAGTCACTCTGCAAGCCCCACCACCATTCAGAGGTCTCCTGTTCTTGTCTGGTTGGCTGAAGGTGAGTTTCAGGAAATTTCCTGCATTTGATAACACTTCTGCACTTTGATCCTCATGAGCACATTGGCTTGGAAGGGATTTATAGGACCAAGACAACCCTAAGGAAATCCTTCAGGAGCCTGTTCCAGGTTTCTGGGGCACTTCCAAACAAGGATTCCCATGTCAGTACCTTTAAATTCCAGGAAGGCTCTTGAGGAAGGGAGCCCAATTTGAATTTTTACTCATGGCTAATTATAGATAGAGGGAGCTGAGCTGAACAGAAGATGTTGAATGAAGATCATGGAGTGCTTTGGGTGGGAAGGGACCTTAAATCCCACCCAGTGCCACCCTGCCATGGCAGGGACACCTCCCACTGTCCCAGGCTGTTCCAGTTCTGTCCAGCCTGGCCTGGGCACTGCCAGGGATGCAGGGGCAGCCAGAGCTGCTCTGGGCACCTGTGCCAGGGCTTTGCACCCTGCCAGGGAACAATTCCTCATTCCCAAGATCCCATCCAGCCCTGCCCCCTGGCAGTGGGAGCCATTCCCTGTGTCCTGGCACTACGGAGAGGAGAGAGGGTGGTCTGGAAAACAAAGATGAGGAGGGGTTTCACAGACTCGTGGAAAAAGAGTGTGGGATATTCCAAACCCATCTTGTTTTGGGGGAAGATGCTCTGCTCTCCAGCTCCCAGAGATGGATTTCCCTCCCCTTCTCCAAGACTTTTGCTCTACCCTCAACTCTGTCTACTCCAAAGTCCTGAAATAAGTGTTTTCCTACCCACTTTCCCAAGAACACTTCAAGCTTCTGTCAGCTCTGGCTCCCGCTCAGCCAGAAGAGGATGTGAGCAGCTTTCCTGGTGCTGGGCTGTCCCAGCCTCTGCTCCTCCTGCTGGACCAGAGCGAGCAGCAAAGGGGAAATGCAAACTGGGAAGAGAAGGGAAGCTGTGGAGTATCTCCAAAGCTCAAAACTGATTTTAAAAATGTTTGGGTTTGAGTTCTGGGCACCCGTTCAGGATGGCTCTGCTCTTGTTTGGATGGGGTGGCCCCTCTGTGTTTGTTGGGATCAGTGCACTAATGAAGGCTTGAAGGGAAACGCTGGGAAAGCCTTTTATGCATCTAATGACACTTAATTTCCATAGTAAATGCCTAATGTTTAACGAGTGTTTTATTCTTGCCCAATTTACATATTTATCGTTAACTTTGGTGCCTGCTCCTGAGTAATTAGCCGTCTGTTTAAAAGGAGCCTGTGAACTCTCCAACCACATGCTCATCCCAGTGATGGGGAAAAAAACCCAAACAAACCTTGGGCACTTATTTTAGAGAAACATTTGATTACAGGTTGTTGAAAGAAAGTCAGGGGGGAAAAAGAGAGGGGGTTTGCATAATGAATAAAACACAAGGGAGGAAAAACTGGGACAAAATGACATTGGGACTCAATGGGAAGAGAGTTTACCAATGAGGAGAGTATTTGCCAGTCCCTCTGGGGAAAGGTCCCAAACTGCCCAGCCACTGCAACACACCCGTTATGGGACGTGCTGGAGTCGTGTCCATGCAGCTTTGTCCAAAACCAGAAAGGGCAGAAGCCCTGGAATTCAAGATCTTCGCTCATCAAAAGGCAGGGAAGTATCTGAGAGCAGGACAATGGCCCAGAGAAATCACCAGAGAAATCAGAGATGGGGGTGTCACTGGCCATAGAGCCTGGCAGGACATCATAACATCAAACCTTTTTATTTTGCTGTGAATAAATAAGAATGAAAATTAAGAGTTAAAACCAAGTGTAGAGAAAATTCTTTGGAAAGATATTTGCTGAAACAATGTGAACATTCCTGCTGATAACAGCGTTCAGGAAAGGCCAGCTCTGTGCCTGGGAGTTGAGTTCCAGGCAGATATTCACCAAGCCATTCGTTGTGCTGGCCCATAACCTTGGTACCAAACACGATAATTGGGTGTTTAACCTTTATCTTGATCACATAAACTGCTCGTGCTCATCTTTTTCCAAAGATTTGCCTGTGGCTGAAGTCTGTGGAAAATGGCAAATTCAATTTGTGTGCATGTGTATAAAATGTTTGCATGTGCATTTAGGCTGGGACCCATCACCCAGCATCAGATCAATGAATCAGGACCTCTGAGCTGCTGCTATCAGCACTGGTATCAGCAGAGCAGCTGATGGAATCAGGAGCTCTGGACTGCTGCTATCAGCACTGGTATCAGCAGAGCAGCTGATGGAATCAGGAGCTCTGGACTGCTGCTATCAGCACTGGTATCAGCAGAGCAGCTGATGGAATCAAACCCTTGAACTGCTGCTATCAGCACAGATATCAGCAGAGATAGCTGATGGTAGCCCAGTTCACCACGTCAGTGCCCATTCCCAGTGCTGGTCCCTGGTGAGGCTGGTCCAGGTGTTAAGGTCCTGTCTGGATTCCTGTCACGGACCAAAGGGCTCTGAGAGGTTGGATACCACTGTCCTTGGAGACGTCCTGTTCCCAGGAGAAGGGCAGGCGTTGCTGTGACCTGCTGTTAGGGAGATGAGGCACTTTTTCCTGCCGGGAAGAGAGGTACAGGTTTATTCCCACACCCCATTATACAGAGTTTTATAAACACATCGTGCCTGTCTGCAGTTGGTCAGTAATGAGCTGTATCCTGTAATGCTTGGTCACTTCACCAGAGCTGCCTACCTGCTGGCAAGTGTCTGCCTGTAGATACTGTTTGCCTTTTTCTCTTTGATGGTTTAGAATAGTTCATATGGGTGCAGGTAACAGTCTCAGTCCTAGAATTCTTTCTCAAGGAAACAGGTTGTTTTTCACAGTTATAGGATTCTATTTTCAGGAAAGGTTGACAGATTTCTCGCAGGTACAGTTGAATCAAGTCAGAATTCAGTCTGAGAGGCTTTTACATGCCTGCTGTTAGCCACCACAGGCAAGGAGCCCCTGCCGAGGGTCAGGAGATCCCCCAAGGTGGATTTTGGCCTCTGGAGAGTCCCCCCAGGCCACCGTGTCCAGCCATTGCCCCTGGGGCAGGGTGTGGCCCTGAGCAGGCTCAGGCACTGCTGATTCCAGCACTCCCACAGCTCCAGTGCTGGGAAGATCGTGTTCCTGCCAGGGCTCCTGGCAGTACTCACCAGGAGAGCTGGCACCCACTGGATCTGCCACAGAGCTGAATTACAGCAGGAGCTCCTGTATTCATTCCAACATTTACAGAAACATGGAACCAGACCATCCAGAATGGTTTGGGTTGCAATGGACCTTCAAAACCATCTCATGGCGCAGCCCAGAGCAGCTGTGGCTGCCCCTGGATCCCTGGCAGTGCCCAAGGCCAGGATGGACTCTGGGGCTGGAGCAGCCTGGGACAGTGGGAGGTGTCCCTGCCATGGATGGGGTGGCACTGGGTGGCTCTAAGGTCCCTCCCAACCCAACCCAACCCAACCCAACCCATCCCATCCCATGGTTCTGTGATGAGAGCACAGCTCAGGGAGGGAACAGGAGCCTTTGCCTCAGTGAAGCTCCTGCAGTGACAGCACCACTCACATTTCCCAGACTTTTCAGTTTGCTGCATTCTGGGGTCTCTACTGAAGGCATTAAGTTGGTAACTTCACAAAAAAATGAGAAGTTGAGGAAAGTACAAATGAGTTTTACCTCGATTTTAATGACTATAATTTTCTCTTGTAACGGTAATTTCAGTAATTAATGGCTGCATTCTTCTATTGTTGCAGTATTTGGAGATGACACAAAATGAGCAAGTGTTTTTGTGTCAGTGACAAAAAGAGAAGATTAGCTGGTGAATGCTGATAGGAAATGTTTGGTGGGAGGAATAAGCAAGGAAGGACTGATAACAAGTTTGGTGGCATTGTTTCTTTGCTGTATTATCTCTATTTTACTGCGAGGGAACTGCAGCAAGAACAATGATCTGATGGGAGGCTGCAGATCCCCTCCTCCTCCAGGGAGCTGGCTGGTTCCAGTGCCTGGCTGGACACTGGGACAGTTACCCCCAAAAAGTGCTGTCCAGCTGGGACTGTGCCACTGGGCTGGTTTGAAAGGTCTCAGGTCAAACCTTGGCTCCTCCCAGATTTTACAGCAGATCAATCAAACTCTTGTCCTGTGTTTAGTGAGGACAACAGTCCCTTCTTTCTTGGTTCCCAGAAAGGCTGTGCTCTCCCTGTGGTTTGACAGAGGTTGGTCTGTGGGAATCTCACCACAGGTGAGTTGCTTGTGGTTTGTGGGGTTGTTTTGTTTAATTTCGAATGAAATCTCCAACATGTTTCGATAGTAGGAACAAGAATAACAGCTAATAACAGTACTCATACGTGTGTCAGCTCCTGGGGTTCCTGCCCAGAGATGCAGGAATGATGTGTCCCGTGGCAGGCTGCATTTCCAAGGGATTCTTCTGGAACAAGTGGTGCTGTGAAGCCAGGGCTGAGCAGGGAGCTGTCCCCTGGCCACTCTGCTCACACAGGAGCCACTGCCCAAGGGTTCTGCCCTTCAAAGTCTCCCTGAGCCCCTGGGGGTGAGCACCCTCTGCACCCTGGGCTGGGCACTGCTGCTGTTCCCAGCCTACACCAGCTCATCTCCAAGGAGCCTCTCCTGGCTTGGGTTCTGAGGGCAGGGGTGCAGTGAAATCCAGACTTCAGCTGCAGCCTTCCCAGGAAAATACACTTTATTTCATGCATTCCTGGTCCCAGGATGGAGCCATCGACTCACAGCCCCCCTTTGGAGGCACAGTGGGGTTTATTTTGTGTTTAATGTATTCACCTCTGCATTTCACCGGGGGAGGCTGAGTTTCACCTCGTGCCAGTCGGGATTCTTCCCCTCTTTTTCTATTTGTTCAGCACCCTCCACTCGTGCTTTGCCAGTGAGGCAGGATGTTCATGACTGTGTAATTTCTGTCCCTTCTCTGGGACCAGGGACTTGACTCAAGGCTTTTTGTACGTGCCCTTGGTGCTGCTCAGTCCCAGCTGCAGTGTCTGCCCTGCCAAGCTGACCTGTCCCAAAGGAGCTGGGCGCTCAGAGGGGCCAGGGCTTGGCTCCTTCTGTGCCTGCAGAAATGGCAGAGAGAAGCATTTGAGCACTGCTTTAGCACCAGAGCTTTTTCCAGGGCTCAGAGACCAGCCTCAGTTGGTGACTTAGAAATTACCCACGGGGTTACCTTAAAAATAGGCCCTTTGCTTTGCTTTGAGAGATGTGAAACCCTAAAATCCCAGGTGTTTCCTGCCTTAGCAGGCTGATCTGTGCTTTGCCTTTTCCAAAGTGCTTTTTGTGTGGCCAGCCCCACCCTGAAGCTGCTGGGATGGAGATGAGCGCTCCATGAACCCAGAACAGGATACTTGGCTTGCACCAAGAGGTGACAGGAGGAGACTGCACATTTTAATTCCAGGGCTGATTTATCCCATCTTTTCTGCACTACAAGAACTCCCTCCTGCTCTCCAGAGCTGCTTCTTCCCCTTGCACTGGTGAGGTTGGAAGTGCAAGCCAGAGAGTGGAGGTTGTAGTGACGTTACCTAAATATTGCTTCCACCTGGGTTTCCTCTTAGCACCACAGAGCCATGGAATGGGTTGGGCTGGAAGGGCCATTAAAGCTCATCCCACACCTTCCCCTGTGGGTGAGGAGATGTCCCTGCACACCCCGTCCTTGGGATGCCGGGTGAGGAGATGTCCCTTCACACCCAGTCCTTGGGTGAGGAGATGTCCCTGCACACCCCGTCCTTGGGATGCCAGCTGAGGAGCTGCCATGGCTGAGGTGCCACCAAGGCAGGCAGAGCCAGGTCTGACCCGGTCACTGAGCAGGGATTTGTGGAGCAGCCCTCCCCAGCTGCAGAGGAACAGAAGCTTTTGCTCCATCCTTCCACATCTCGGTTTTTGCCAATCCACAGGGAGCATTTGGTTCAGCCACGGGCTGCTGCAGCATGGGAGGGCCACAGGGACTGTGTGACATCCTGGCCAGGTGTGTCACCTGCAGGGAGCTCTTCCCAGTGCTGGACAGCTCCACTCCTGACTGGGAAACCCATGGTGGCTCCCAGCAGGAGCTGCTGGTGCCTGCTCCACGCTCAGCTGGCTGTGTCACGGCGGGAGGAGCCCTCAGGTCTCATTCCAGTCACTTCCCCCTGGTTTGCTCGGGTCACAGCCCTGCTCTTCCTCTTCCAGGGCAGGAACCTGGCTGCTCCTGCCAAAAACACTGAGCAGCAGCTGCACTGCAGCCTCCTGGGCTCCCCACGCACCAGGAGAGCTCTGCCTGCCCTGGGCTCTCCTTGCTTGGCACTCTCATCACCCTTGGTCCCAGCTCTTGGTTTGAGATTGACCAGATGGAAAAGAGTCACTCATGGTGGCATCTTCTCCTGGAGACAGCGCTCCATGAACCCAGAACAGGATACTTGGCTTGCACCAAGAGGTGACAGGAGGAGACTGCACATTTTAACTCCAGGGCTGATTTATCCCATCTTTTCTGCACTACAAGAACTCCCTCCTGCTCTCCAGAGCTGCTTCTTCCCCTTGCACTGGTGAGGTTGGAAGTGCAAGCCAGAGAGTGGAGGTTGTAGTGACGTTACCTAAATATTGCTTCCACCTGGGTTTCCTCTTAGCACCACAGAGCCATGGAATGGGTTGGGCTGGAAGGGCCATTAAAGCTCATCCCACACCTTCCCCTGTCCCCGTGTCCAGCCTGGCCTGGGACACTGCCAGGGTCTGGCTGGGGCTCACACCTGGCAGCAGCAAGAAGGGAAGGTGCCACCTGCCTTTCCATTGCCAGGGTTATCCCCTGACCCTGATGGGGTCTCCATCCTGCTCTGCTGGAAATGTTCAGGAAGGGGCCTCAGGCTGAGCTCAGGTGTGGCTCAGACATCACCCTGGAGACACAGCGGGCAGGAACACAGGTGGGAGGGAGCAGCAGGAGAGGGGAGAGGTGGGAATTCCTTCCTGCAGCATCCTGCAGGGTCCAACCCCACCAACAGCCACCTGGGGAGGGAGCAGAGGTGGGGGGTGATGCTGGGGGGCACAGAACCTCTGTGAACCTCACAGAACCTCTGTGAATCTCTGCGAACCTCTGTAAACCTCACAGAACCTCACAGAACCTCTTTGAACCTCACAGAACCTCTTTGAACCTCTTTGAACCTCACAGAACTTCACAGAACCTCTATAAACCTCACAGAACCTCTGTAAACCTCACAGAACCTCACAGAACTTCACAGAACCTCACAGGACCTCTGTGAACCTCTGTGAACCTCACAGAACCTCACAGAACCTCACAGAACCTCTGCCAGAGTGGGACCAGGCCAGGGTGGTTTAAAGAACCTCTTCCCTCCCTTCCCTTGCCCAAGGCCTTTGGAAAGGAGGGGTGAAATCATCTTGCACCCCTGGGTTGGAGCGCAGAGCCCCAGGATCCAGCCAGAGGAGCCGGGGTGTGGCCGTGGGGAGGGGAAGGACTGGCAAAATCCTGGAGAAGGAGGGGACAAATCCAGGGCCACTTCCACCCCACACTGCAACTGCAGCTCCCCATGGCAGGCATGGCAGAAAGGATGTGGGGGTGCAGTTCCAGCTTTTAAAAACCGTTCTCCCACAAACAAAATGTGGAAAAAAACCCAAATAATGCACTTGATTGTGAGTTGAGCCAAACCTGTAATAAACCCTTCGTTGTTTCAGCTTTTTCTAAAAATACAGGCTAATAGAGGTCAAATTTGAGATATCACTTCAAACCTCCAAAAAGGAAGGATTTTGTGCTGAAATTAGAAATCAAATTCCATTTTACATCCTTCCCAAAAAAATTCCCATCTTCGCTGTGTGCTTTTAACCAAAATGTTTTGCTAAGCCCAGCCAGAATGAACAAGCATTTCTGGTCAGCCTGAATAGATTTTATTCCTTTTCATCCAGGGAGATAAAATATTCTACCAAATGTATTCATTTATTTATTATGCATTTTGGCTGTAAATACAAATGCTGCTTTATGCCCACCAAAAAGCACAAGCTATCATTTAAAAAAAAAATGTTTATATTAACACTGGAAGTTGGGCGTAGTGCCTAGCAGAGAAAATAATGTCAATTACCCACACAAATAGCTTTCCAAATCTCCCAGTGCTGCTTTCTGCATGAGCAGTTTGATTCAGAGAAATTAGAGATGGGAAAAGATCTTATTAGAGAGTCTCATCTCCCTCTCTGCTCGCAAAGCTCTGTCCCCCACTGGGTGTTTTCCAGTTAGCTTTGCCCAGCCTGGATTTAGAATGATGGGGGTCTCTGGGGTAGGCTGGAGTTTTTTATTTTTTTTCCATACAAATATATCTTCATTAGCAAGCAGAAATTCTGCTGTGAAAAACCCTGACTTGGAGGCAGGTGTGGGTAAAAAAGTCTCTCACCTGCAGTCAAGGTGCAGAAACTGGGAGCCAGCAGAGCCTGGGCTTGGCCTGGCAGCCCCAAAGGCCTGGAGATGATGTCCCCAGCATCCCTGGGTGGCCTGGCAGGGCTGGGATGGACAGGGATGATGTCCCCAGCATCCCCGGGTGGCCTGGCAGGGCTGGGATGGACAGGGATGATGTCCCCAGCATCCCTGGGTGGCCTGGCAGGGCTGGGATGGACAGGTTTGGGGTGCTGCTCTTCCTCCAGACCCTTTTCCCTCTGCACTTTGTTAGCACTGAAAATGCTCTCCTGGTGAGAGGAGGGGGCTCCATGTCCCTGTCCCTGTCCCTGTCCTGTCCCTGTCCCTGCCCAGCCCTGTGGGGCTCAGGGGCTCTGGGTGTCTGTGGGAGGTTCTCTCCCACCAGGGGTTGGGCTCTGACCCCAGCTGAGCTTCTCATGGAGCACAGCACTCCAAGGGGTTCCATGGGCACCACAGACACCACAGGCCCCGTGGGCACCATGGATACCACAGACACCACAGGCCCCGTGGATACCACAGACCCCACAGGCACCATGGATACCACAGACACCACAGGCCCTGTGGGCACCATGGATACCACAGACACCACAGGCCCCGTGGGCACCATGGATACCACAGACACCACAGGCCCCGTGGACACCACAGAATACCACAGACACCACAGGCCCCACGGTCACCGTGAACACCACAGGCCCCGTGGGCAGCATGAATACCACAGGCACCACGGGCGCCATGGCCACCGCAGGCACCACAGAATACCAGAGATACCACGGGCACCACAGACACCAGAGGCTCCACAGGCATCATGAACACCACAGGCCTCATGGGCACCATGAGCCCCATGGGCAGCATGAACACCACAGGCCCCACGGGCACCATGAAGACCACAGGCGCCATGGGCACCATGAAGACCACAGGCCCCACGGGCCCTACAGGCACCACGAACAGCCCAGGCCCCACGGGCCCTACAGGCATCATGAACAACACAGGCCCCACGGGCACCATGAGCCCCACGGGACTCCATGGGCACCACGGGACTTCTCAAGAAGAAAGAGGATCTGATCAGCACCGAAGGCAAAGGGACCAATAACCAACAGGAAACCAGATACTAAGAACTGTGTAACCTGGGACGAGTGAACACTGAACCAATGGATTTCCCTGGGTTTTGGCTGTATAAATATGTTAAAATGTGGTAAAGAGCCATGTGTGATGGGATGATTTCCTCTGCACAAGCTGGGCAATGTTTGGGGAAATGTTTCTGTTGCACATCCTGGCCAGAGGAAAGTCATGCCTTGACTGTCTAACCCTAAAAGATGCTGTTGGAGAGCTGTTGTTTTCCCTGCAGTTTTGGTGACAGCTCTGCATGTGGCAGTAACTCTGGAGCCCACAAGACACAGCTGTGCCTCTGGCCCTGTTCTTTGTCCAGCAGCAGCAGCCCTGCCATCCCTGCCTGCAGGACACCGTGGGCCTGGCCAGGACAGACCCCCAGGTGAGGGTGCAGCCCCCAGCCCTGGGCTGCCGTGTCCAGGTGCAGCTGATGGGAAGCAGGGGGAATGTGCTGGCCTTTGTTCCCCAGCAGCTCCTCCTCAGCCCCAGCTGTGCCCTGGAGTGCCTGTGCCAGCCCCAGCAGCTCTGACAGTGACTGTCACATCCTTCTAAAGGTCACTGCCAGCCGCTGGGCTCCTCTATCAGCTCATCAGCTCTTCCCTTAACCAGCTCAGAGAGAAGCTTCCCATGGTGAATTAGAGCCAGCAGTGTGTTACTGTGTGATAAGCACAACCTGTGGGGCTGAGCCTCTCTCTGCTCCCCACGTGCCCTGCAGGGCTCCTGGGAGAGGCAGGAACTTATCTGTGTGATCACAGGGCCTTATCTGTGTGATCACAGGGATCTGTGAAGCAGGACCTTATCTTTGGGATCACAGGAATCTCCTCCACCAGGCACCTCAGCATCTCCCATCTCCCCTGGCAGTATCCCTGGGCCTGGGGCTGTTCAGGGTCACTGCAGAGCCTGGGACTGTTCAGGGTCACTGCAGAGCCCTGGGGCTGCTCAGGGTCACTGCAGAGCCCTGCTGCACACACAGAACCACAAGGCTTGGGGGCTCCATCAGCAGGGGCTGTGGGGTCACAGGGGCCCAGCTGGCAGATCTCACAACAGGGATCTTGGAACAACCCCCCAAGAGCTGGTGCAGCCCCTCAGCCCACACGTGCCCTGCCCAGGCTGTGTCCCCTCAGTGAGCACAAAGTGTCCCTTCCCCCAGGCTGGGCTTAGCCAGGATCCAGCTTTCCTGGAGCCAGGGAAGCCTGAACAGCTCCTGTGCCTCAGAGACAGAGCAAATGCAACAGATCCAGTCCTGGCACCCTTTCCAGGCTCCCTTTGCCAGTTTCCTGCTGGGAAACCTGGGGGAATCAGCCCCTTCCTCTCCCCAGCACCTTCTGTGACACAGCACCCCTTGGGGAACCTCTGGGGGCTCTCCTGGAGCTGGAAGATGAGTCCCAGGCTCCTCAGAAACTCCAATTAATTTATCCTCACCCCGAGGGAAGAACTGTACAGAGACTCAGATTTATGCAGGGATGGGATATTGCAGCCAACTGCCCTGAGCTCCAGAGTGGCTTCTCCTCCAGAGGGTCATTGCTGTGCTCCTGAGTGTCCCTGAGTGTCCCATGGCCCTGTGACACCTGGCTAGGTGAAAGAAGCAAATGTGTCATTTCCCATCCCCTGCTCATCTTTCCCTAACGTCTCATTTATTTACCAATGTTTTATTCCTCTCCAATTAATTCCTATCCCTCACTTGATTTCACTTTTTAATCCTCTTATTCCTTTTTTAATAACTTATAGTCTTGCTAAATGACCAAGGAACTCAGGGATGGGAGTATTATTTTTTTTAATAATCCATTTTATTGCTGCTCCTCATTTCACATTCTCCTGCTGTACTGGCTTTCTGATGTAACCCAGGAGTGGATTTTCCCATTTCCAGCCCCTGCTCACAGCCAAGATTCATAAATCTGAGAAGGAAAATGAAAATAGCAATAATAATAATAATGATAATAATAGTAATAACAACAACAAGAATAGATAAAGCTGGAGCAGCCTGAAGGCAGGGAAGTGGCTGCAAACACAGCACCGAGAGCTGAGGCTGCCATGGATTGATCCAGAGGTTTGTAAATGTGAACATCCTCCACTGCACTCTGGAGGAGACTTTATTCATCAAAGTCCACAAATTCCAGGCACTTGAGCTCTTCTGGAGTGCTCCAGGAGCTGCTGGCAGAGACCTGGGGCAGGTCCAAGGGTCTGCCAGGACCTGGAAATCGGGGATTTGGTCCATGGCACCACACGGGGCAGAGGATGTGGGGACTTCCAACAACCCAGCCTCATCCAGCCCTTCATCCTGCTCCCACACAGCAGCCAGGGCCAGCCAGGGAGCCGGGGGGTCGGGCTCTGCTCCAGGGAACAGGGACAGGACCAGAGAGAACGACCTCGGGCTGGCCATGGGGAGGTTTAGATTGGATGTTGGGAGGAATTTCCTCGTGGAAAAGCTGTCCAGCCTGGTGGAGTCCCCATCCCTGGGGGGATCTCCAGCCCTGTGGCTGTGGCACTTGGGGACACGGGGCAGTGGTGGCCCTGGCAGTGCTGGGGATGGTTGGACTCCATGATCTCAGAGGGCTTTTCCAACCCCAGTGATTCCAGGATTCTGTGCTCTATAAAACATTTTCCAAAGGTCTGCACTGCCCTCCAGGCGAGGAGACAAACCTCAGCATGGCAATGTCACCAACGCACAAACAGTGAGACCCACGCCGGGAGATTTCTCCCTCCCAGCACAGCACAGAACAGACCCAGCTCAGCTCCTGCCAGCTCTGCTGCCCTGGAACACCTTTGGCAGCTGCTCGGAGCACTGCTGGACATCCCTGCCCCTCTCCTTCAGGAGGCTGCCAGCAGGGTTAACACCTGGGTGGAAGGAGCCTGGGACTATTCCTGAGAGCACTGCAGCTTTTTATGGCTTCTGTTATTATGGCCATTATTCTACTCAAACGTGGTTATTGGCTCATTAGTATTAAAATCAGCTGAGAACACAGGGAGCGATATTCCCCCTCCTAACCCGCAGGCCGGGCTATAATGGGGCCAGCTGATGCCGTTTGTGGCCACCCAGCTGGGGTTTAGCCCGCACCAGCGCTGGGGCAGGCCGTGCCTGGGGCAGCTTTGCACTGTGGCAGCACAGAGGGGGGGCTGGAGCTGGGAATGAGCTGGGAGGGTGCAGCCCCCGCGGACTGCTGGCTCTGTGGCCGGGCAGCCCCGGGCAGCGCCAGGAGCAGCACAAGGAAGGCTCACAGCATCTCTTGGAGGGTGGGTGATGAGCCACACGGCACAGGCTGCCAAAAGCGGGGCAGAGGCAGAGCTGGGGGTGTTTGGGGCTGGGCACACGCACAAGGGGCTCGTTCTCTCCCTCCCTGCACTTCCACACCCTTTCTTTAGACACTTGATTTGGCCCTTTGTGAGGTGGAAAGAGAACAGCAGAATTACAGACTTCCACTGGAGAGCTGCCTTGTGATTTTGGCACCTTTTGTGTGGGCTTGAGGGCTCTCAGGTCTGTACCTCAGGAATGAGAACTGAGCCTCGTTTTTGTGCCTGCAGGCTCTCGATGAGCACTGCTGGTCTAGCAGAGCTGCCTCTGTGCCGGTGGGAGGGGGCTCTGACGGGGGCTCGGTCCCTGGTTTCTGCTGACACCTTTGGGAAGTGGCACCCTGGAGGGTCTCCTCCCATCGCTTCCCGTTCCTGAGCCCCTCTGGCAGCACGGCAGGACCCCCTTTCTGCTCCCCCTTGTTCTGTGGGACAGATGTGGCCTCAGGGCTCCCCATCTCCAGGGCTGGAGATCCCAGCAGAATTTGGGGTCTGAGGGAGTTTTGGGATTAGACCCAATAAACGCAGAGATGCTCAGCTCACTGCTCCCTGCACAGGGGAACCCTCACCCAGGGACAAGGGGCACTGCTGGGGGATGTCCTTCACCATCCCATTCCCACCTCCTTCTCCAAGAGGTCTCTGGAGTCACAGAAGTACAGAAATAAATACAGAAATACAGAAGTACAGCAATACAGAATCATTGGAAAGGCCCTCAAAGGTTGCTGAGCCCGGCCATCCCCCAGCAGTGCCAAGGCCACCACTGCCCCACACCTGCAGGTTTGGGTGCCCTGGGCTGGTGTGATAAAAGCACACACCAAATGTGCTGCCAGGCATTTGGATGAGCAGAAGTGATGGCTTGGGGAGGTTTTGCTCTCCAGCAGGACCCTGGCTGTGGCTGTGTCCCCAGCAGAGCCCTCCCTCTCCGCGGCCGGAGGCACTTCGGGCTCACGGAAGGGAGAGGCCACGGCCACAGCCCGGAGCAGCCCCACAGGTGAATCTCACTGCCCTGCACGGGGGACATCTCTGCACCAGTCAAGAGGAAATCAAGCCCATCCCAAGGCAAAGCAGCCATCAGTTTCCAAGCTGGAAACCTCTGCGTTTTTATAAGAAAGGCTCCTGCTCCTCCTGATTCCTCAGGATTCTATTTGCGGCCTTTTCTCTGCTCTGGGAAATAAGCTGTTCCATTTTAATTGGGAGAATTGCAGAAATAACTTGTTTAAATGCATTTTGGGCTCAGAATAAAACCCAAAGAATAGAACAAAATTAAAAATGCAGCATTACCGCTGTCCCCCCCTTTTCAAATCAGAAAAAAATACCATTTCCGGATGCACAGTGATAGGATATTATTTTTTTCCTATCTCAGAGGAAAGGTTTCAGCTTGTTGCTTCCCTCCCCTTGCTTTAACTATACAGTAATCATCGCATTTTTGCTAAATTTTGAAACGGAGCAGCACTGGAAAATGAAAATGAAAAATCAAAACATTCCATGTGACAAAATTATTACAATTGAACTGCTGTGCCTGTTCAGAATAATTTTTAAAATCGGCCCTGAAGATGGGGAAAAAAATCCTATAAGTGGCTTTTGATCAAATGACTGCAGAAATGGTTAGCTGAGAGCTTGGCTCAAGCCCAATCTCCATTTTGCAGCATTTTCAGCGTTTGACCGAGCACCTTTCCACATGCTGGAGCAGCCCTCGTGCCCTGGATCTGTGGAAGGTTCTGGAAGGAGCCTGCCCGGCTGCTCGTGCTGCTCATGGGGCTGTTCCGTGCCCCTTTGCTGCTCTCACATTGTCTGGGGGACAAGAGCTTCTCTCAGCGGGAGCCCTGCATTCGATTCCTCAGGTTTGGTTCCCAGGTTTGGTTCCTGCATTTGATTCCCAGAATCAGTTTCTGGGTGTGATTCCTGGGTTCGGTTCCTGGGTTCGGTTCCTGGGTTTGATTCCCAGGTTTGTTTCCTGGGTTCGGTTCCTGGGTTTGATTCCCGGGTTCGATTCCCAGGTTCGATTCCCAGGTTTGATTCCCGGGTTCAGTTCCCAGGTTTGGTCCCTCCTCTCAGCCCTGAGCTCGGCCTTTCCCCAGCTGTTCCAGGAGCCCTTTCCGAGCTCCTGTGTGCCGAGCTCCGGCTCTCAGGGCGTGGAGGGAGGGCTGGGACACCCAGGACACACCCAGGACACACCCAGGACACCCAGAACACCCAGGACACACCCAGGACACACCCAGGACACACCCAGGACACCCAGGACATCCAGAACACTCAGGACACACCCAGGACACACCCAGGACACCCAGGACATCCAGAACACTCAGGACACACCCAGGACACACCCAGGACACACCCAGGACATCCAGAACACCCAGGACACATCCTGGACACATCCTGGACACACCCAGGATACCCAGGACATATCCAGGACACCCAGGCCATCCAGGACATCCAGAACATCCAGAACATCCAGAACACCCAAGTAATCCAGGCCACCCAGGAAACATCCAGGACACCCAGGTAATCCAGGTCATCCAGGACACCCAGGACACGCAGGGCACACCCAGGACACACCCAGGACACACCCAGAACACCCAGGACACACCCAGGACATCCAGGACATCCAGGACACGCAGGGCACACCCAGTCTGGAGCTGTCCAGCCCCGCTGACCCTCCCGGCCAGCCCAGGACAGGGCCACAGCTGGGGCTGCAGATGGGTCACAGGAGGAGCACTCCAGGCCCCTGGGGACAGGTGGGTTCAGCCCAGGGGGACGGGACAGAGCGTGGGGGCCCAGAGACCCCAGAGCCTGCAGGGAAGGAGCTCGTTTGTCAACAGCAGCCTCTGACTGCACCATTCCTGCGGAAGATAAAATGGGTAAAGTAATGGGTATTTACTCTTCTCCGCTCGTGTACACAACAAAATTGTGTTTCTTTTAATGGGAGCTCTGTGCTAATTGCCGTCATTAACGGAGCGAGGCTTTAAGCTGCTCAACGTCTCTCTCGCCCCCTGCGTGCGATGCGCCGCCTCTCCGCTCTCAGATCTGTCCCAGATCCCCCTCCTTGGACAGGATCTGAGCCACCCTGGCTCACCGGCCCCGAGAGCCTTTCTGGGGTCCCCCGGCAGCCTCCCCAGCGCCGGGCGTGCCCGCAGCTCCGCGGGTGCGGGGGATGCTGGAGCCTTCCCGGCCGGCACGTCCTGCCAGCAGCATATGCCACAGCAGATGGCACCGGCTGCAGCCAGCCAGGGATCGCTGCAGAGCTGCCCTGCTCGCACAGCGGCGTGGTGTGGGGACAGCGCCGAGAAGGGCACAGGGACAGGAGCAGAGGGAACAGGGACAGGGGAGCCTCAGGGTGGGCACTGGGAAGAAGAGAGGGAGGTCTGGAGCCAAAGTTCCCTCTGGCTGCAGTGTGGAGGGGGGATCATTAACA
The DNA here is from genome assembly GCF_017590135.1 of Pyrgilauda ruficollis. Taxonomy (NCBI): domain Eukaryota; kingdom Metazoa; phylum Chordata; class Aves; order Passeriformes; family Passeridae; genus Pyrgilauda; species Pyrgilauda ruficollis. The sequence continues at coordinate 370,634 of NW_024519874.1, forward strand.
TTCTCCACCATCCGGGCAGAGGCTCGGCCGCTGATCTCACAATAGTTCAGTGCATCCAATTTACAATGCAATTACATTTTAATAAGCTCTGACCCCTGAGGTGGCACCTGCCACCTGCCAGCCGCGATGCAGCACTGACCCAGCCTCCCCACAGGGATGTGCTGCAGCTCGGAGGGGACAGTGCCTGGGTTTGTTTGTGTAAAACATACCCTGTGCTGACATCCAGCCTGGCAGCGAGGTGACTCAACTTCCCTCAGCTCTAATACAGGTCTCAGTCCTGGCCTTGGGAAGATGCTGCAGAGCCTTGGGAAGTCTTTTGGCTCCCCTCCCTCCAGCCTGGCAGGGAAATGAGCCTCCTTGGGATAAGGGAAAAGTGAGAAAAACGAAATGTTACACAGCCTCATCTGTCCCTGCGCTGAGCTGGGCTGAGAGCAGCTCCAAGGGGCTTCACCCTTCACAGCTCTGACTGCTGCAAGCATTAAAAAAGAAATAAAAAATCATCCATAATCCCCAATGACAAATTCCAGAGAGGGTCAGATTCCTTTCTAAGGATGAACCGAGGGGTTTTATGATCACACTGCTTTATTACACACGGCTCCCTGCAGTGTCACATGCATCCTAAGAACCAATTTGCTGTGTAACTCGCTCTCTCCAGCAACATTAGGAGCAAAGTAACTTCTAAATATCCTTTCACAGCCAGAACTGCTGCTTTTGTGGTAAGCCTTTGCCGGGTGACATTCAGGAGCCTCATCCTCGCAGAAGGGCCAAAGCATCCGAGCACTGCTGAGGAGGAAGTGGGGCTTTGTTGTCTTTTCCTGGGAATAAAGGCTGAATGCCTCATTTATTCTGTGATGGGAAAGTGCACGGAGCCTCCGAGCATGCTGGCTGCAGCAAGGGTGGCATGAGGCTCCTGCTTCAGTTTTGACAAGTGACTTCCATCTGCAGAAGTGAAAAATCTCTGGCTTAAAGGCAGAGAGCCAGTTGGTCCCATTCCCTTTCCCCTTTTCCCTCCCCCTTCTTCTTTCCTCTTTCCCCTTTTCCCTTCCCCCTTTCACCCTTTCCCCTTTTCCTTTTCCCCCTTTCCCCCTTTTCCCTCCCCCTTCTTTCCCCTTTCCCCTCCCCCTTCTTCTTTCCCCTTTCCCCTCCCTCTTTCCTCTTTCCCCTTTCCCCTTTCCCCCTTTCCCCTTTCCCCTTTCCCCCTTTTACCTTCCCCTTTCCCTTTTGGATGTTTTCTCCTAAATTTGCCCTAAACCAGGACACTTCCCCTTCCCCAAGCACTTCAGTGGAGCAAATTCACTTCCTCTGGGAACAAGCCACGAAGTCCACACTGGTGAGACGTGATGGGAGCAGCAGGAAAGGCAAGAGCAGGTGGGAGGCACCGGGCACTTCATCCCAGTGACCTTTATTTCCATGGTGCAGCCCCACACGTGGAGCTTGGCTGTTGATTTTCCTTCAAAGGGGGACAGTTGATGTGTGGGGAAAGAGGATTTTCTTCCTGGGATCTCCTGTGCCAGGAGGGAGCTGTGGAGCAGTAACTCTGAGCCTGTAAGGATCCGTTTCACCTCCCTTTTGTATTCCCTCCCTTTGGCTTTATTTATTTCTTTTATCTCCGGTTTCCTTTCTTGTAGAGCTCTCAGCCTCCTCTTTCTTCCTTTTCTTCCTCCTTTTCTTATTCATGCCTTCAAAGACACCTTTGGCAGAGAGAAGGAGACAATCCCATGGAAAGTTCCTTCTTCTTTATTTCCAGGCTTGTTCAGAGAAGAAGAGGCAGTGGGGGAGAGAGAAACCACCCAGCATGAAAAGCCCTGGGAAGCTGCTCCTGCTGCTGCTGGGCATGGCAGGGGAGCCTTATCTGGCCTTGCACACAAGGCAGGAGAGCCCGAGCCTCGTGGAGAGTAATAAGGAACACAGAGCCTAATGGAAAAAGCATTTGCTTGTAGCATTTAATTAAATATGCAAATTTATGAACGGCCCTGAAATCATCAAATTAAAAGGCAGAGCTGTCATGAATTTTGATTCTGTTTCCTCCACGGGCTTTCCCTCCATCGTGCCCCACTTTAATCACAGGTGGCACCTGGGGACGGCTGAGCCTGTCCTGGGGGTGTCCCCAGGTGTGACGCACACAGGCTGCTTTATTCCCTGCACATCCGAGGCACGAGCTCCTGCTGCTGCTCCAGGAGAGGTCTTTGTGCTCTTCTGCAGGGAGAGCAGGGACACACAGGCTGTCACCGTCTCACCCACAGCCTGGGTGGTGGCAGTCCCTGGAGATTGGGTACAACAACTCTCCCTGGCAGTCCAGTGTCCCCAAACCTGCCCATCCTGCCTCTGGAGGTGCGAACGGGGACACTGGGATTGTGGCACGAGGAGCACTTCCCCGAGGCTGTCACTGTTCACTGGGAATCTCTGGCCACCCCCTCAGAGCTGAGGTGCCAGGGGGTGGCCTTGTCACAGCCAGCTGATGAATTCAGCCCTTTTGCTCTGCAGCTGACCTGGCAGAACCTGGAGCTGCCTCCCCTTCCCATGCCAGCGCAGCTTTTGGGCTTGGGGTGAACGATCCCCACTGATCTTTGAGCCTTGCACAATCCCAGCTGGTGCAGAGCAGCAAAGGCTCTTTCCCAGCCCAAACTTCACTTTTCTGTGTCCTCACCTCTGCCTGGTCCCTGCCAGGCCAGCCCTGGGTGTTCAGATGGCAGAGCAGGACTGGTTTTCCCAGCTCAGCATCGTGAGATCACTCTGTCCTGGAGGATCTGCAGGGACAGCAGAGCCCTACGGCAGCAGAAATGAGTACTGAGCTCCAGGGGAAAGAAAAACACGGAGAAGGAGCAAACTGGGTGACAGAAGGAGGATTTAGTGAGGCCGATGTGTTGGGGTTGGTACGAGCCAGCAGTGAGATGGAAGCTGCACCCATCAATCCATGGCTTTGTCCATCACAGCCAGCCTTGCTGGTCACACAGAGCTGTGACCATTTTAATGCCTTTTTACTGCAGTCCAGTCTCAGCTGGGGTGGCACCTGTGCCTGTAAGGTGGCCTCATTTCTCCAGACACCCTCAGCAACCACAGCAGGGCCACCTCTGTGTGCATTGTGAGCTAGCAGTGAGGAGAACCTGGGGATTTGGGCAGGTTTCTTTAAAAATCCTTAGTGTTTCCTTAAAAACCCCACAGTGAGTGACTGCAAGGCATCCCTGCAGCAGGCACCTCAGCATTTCCAGCTCTGGGATGCAGAGACTAGCCCAGACCGGGGGGTCTGTGCTCTCCCGAGAGCAAAGCTCAGCCCACGGTTCAGCTGTGTGCTCAGAAAAAGCTGGATTGCTTCTCCTGCCGTGCCAGGCTGGATTGGATCTGCAGTGAGCAGGACAGGAGGTGCACAGCCCATCCGTTTGGCACTGGCAGCTGGGACACCGAGGGAGCCCAGCCCGGGGGAAGGGACACCCCCTGCCCTCCGCTCCCAGCTGGGAGCCGGGGATGCTCCGAGCGGATTCCCGGCTCCACAGGTCCCCTCCAGTCCCCCTTCAGCTTGTTTGCACACCTGGCTGAGGCAGGGAGGAGAAAAGTGTCCTGGGAAGCACAGGGACATTCATCCTGCCCAGCTGCTGCCCTGACACTCTGGAGAGCAGCGAGTGGGGAAGGGGCTCCTGTCCTGCTCACTCCTGCCCCTGCTTCTCCAGAGAGACCAGGACAGCTCCAGCTGTGCAAATGAAACCCAAGAGACTTAATAACATTTTAATGCACGCTCTTAGCATTGAGGGCTGAGTTTCTGCCCTTCTTGCTTTCCCTTTGATGGTGATTAATGAAGGGGATGTCATTTGCTTGTACAGCTGCAAGGCTGGGCCTTTGGAGAGGGACGGGAGGATGAGGGAGATTATTTTATCAGGGACTTGGAAAAGGCACAGAGCAGTGCCAGGGGGTGTGCTGGCTCCTGGGGAGCTGCCATCACTCATTGTCCAACCTGGCAGCCCTCTCAGCAGTGAGGAGGTCTTCATGGGATGAAAAGCCCTCCTGGGATGAAGCTCAGTGCCCGTGATCCCGGGCTGCATGGGGCAATGTGGAGAGCACAGAGCTGCTCTGGAGCATCTGCCAGGTGGGAACTGTGCTCCCGAGAGCCCGGCCCTGGCCTTCACACGGCGCTCAGCTCCGCGAGAGGTGAGGGACACGAGAGGCCACAGGAGGGGCTGTGGGGCAGAACTCAGCACAAGCTGCTGGAAGCTCCCAGGGATGATCCCAGGGATGGAGCAGCTCTGCTGCAGAAAGGCTGGCACAGCTGGGATCGTTCACCGGGAGAGGAGAGGGCTCTGGGGTGAGCTCAGGGTGGCCTGCAGTGTTCCTGGCTGCAGCCAGGCTGGGGGAAAGCCAGGAGAGACCGGGAACAGCTCGAGGGACTGTGGGGTGAGCAGGAGAGACCAGGAACAGGAGAGACTGGGAACAGGAGAAACTGGGAACAGGAGAGACCGGGAACAGCTCGAGGGACTGTGGGGTGAGCAGGAGAGACCGGGAAAAGGAGAGACAGGAAACAGGAGAGACAGGGAACAGGAGAGACAGGGAACAGGAGAGACAGGGAACAGGAGAGACCAGGAACAGGAGAGACAGGGAACAGGAGAGACCGGGAACAGGAGAGACCGGGAACAGGAGAGACTGGGAACAAGAGGGACTGGGAGCAGGAGAGACCAGGAACAGCTCGAGGGACTGTGGGGTGAGCAGGAGAGACCGGGAAAAGGAGAGACAGGAAACAGGAGAGACAGGGAACAGGAGAGACAGGGAACAGGAGAGACAGGGAACAGGAGAGACAGGGAACAGCCTGAGGGACTGCAGGATGAGCAGGAGAGACCAGGAATACCCTGAGGGACTGCAGGATGAGCAGGAATACCCTGAGGGACTGCAGGCTCACCCCGGGACAGATCAGCTGAGGACTCCTCAGTCTGGGCTTGGTGCAGGACACACAGCTCCCTGCACCTCGTGGCCAGGAGCCAGATCAGCAGGGACCTGCCAGGCACTGCCCTGGGGACACACCCAGCTCCTCTGCACCAAATTCTTCCCATTCAGAGCCTGCTCCTCCTGTCCTTCTCTTGTATTCCGTTCCAGGAAGGCCCCGCAGCTCCTGCTTTGGTTCCCAGAGCAGAAATGCTGAAGCCAGGCCTGGGGGCAGCAGGAGGGGGAGGATGGTGAGGGACAGGCTCTGGGCACATCTCAGGGTGGCACAGGGCTGTTGGGAAGTCACAGAGTGGTCACAGCCCCAGGGGGACACACGGGGGAGTGAGGAGGGGGATGGAGGTGGGGCTGAGGAAACCCCTGGGTCAGCCAGATCCTCCTCTGCAAACCTCTGCCAGCCTTTGTCAGCTCCCCCCAGCCTTCAGAACGGCTTTATGTGAAAGCAACAAAGCTGTGACAAATTCTTCCCTCTTTCTACTTTTTGTGCAGAGCTGCCAAGGCTGCTTGGAGCTCCAGACCCCTCCCAAAATGAGAATAAGTGTGATGTGTGCTGAAAACAAGTCCTTCCTTGCAGGCTGGCTTTGTCCTAGCTAAGTTAAGCTTAACAGCTACTAAATGTTAGAACTGCTCCCCTGCAAGTTTTGGGAGACCAAGCACCACTTCTCCTCTGTGAGCTGAGGCAATAAATGGCAAAACCCTCCACAGTTCCCCATCTGCTGAAGGGGTTTGCTGCCACGCTCCTGCACCCTGCCCTAAACCCAGTTCTGAAGGCACCTGTTTTCAAGGTGGTCTCCTAATTCTGGAACCTGAGCTACACTGGCTTGCTAAAAAAAAAAAAAAAATCACCTTTCTTTTACATCTTTTTCTCAAAAAAAAAAAAAAAAAAAAAAAAAAA
>NW_024519874.1:376472-414084 GCF_017590135.1 Pyrgilauda ruficollis
GCTTTAAGAAAAAAAAAAAAAAAAAAAAAAACCCCTTTTTTTTTTAATTTTTTTTAAAAAAAAAAAAAAAAAAAAAAAAAAAGAACTTTCACCGCTTCCAGCAAAGAGGAGGTGGCAGAGAGTTTCTAATTCTGAAGCTGTCAGCTCCTTTGTTTCTGTGGCAGCTGGAGCAAGGCAAAGTGACAAGGATCTGGGAGTCAGTGTGGCTGAAAGCTGTGTCTGAGCCAGCACTTTTTACCTGGCTAATAATATTTATAATTGGTTGGCTGTTATTAGAGAAAGGCAGAAAGAAAATCAGAAGGTTGAAAATCTTGTCTGGAGATTTTAACATTGTTGAGTGCCAAGCAATCCTTCATCCTGGGGGGTTTATTTCATCGAGAGGAGAGGAGAGGAGAGGAGAGGAGAGGAGAGGAGCTGCTGGGTGAGAATGGAATGGGTTCGCAGTTTGGCCCCTTGCCCTCGTTTTCAGCATCCTGCTCCTGCCAGGCCAGGCTGGTTCAAAGCCCAGAGCACGGCTCTGATCGGAGCATGGTCCCTGGTCCCAGCCCCAGAACTGTGCTGTCACACAGGGGAATGGGGCCAGCGCTGCCCAGGAGGGTCAGGGAGGAAGGGAATCAAAGGGAGCTGTGCCAGGGGGAAGCCTGGCAGGAGGAGAGGAGAGGAGAGGAGAGGAGAGGAGAGGAGAGGAGAGGAGAGGAGCTGCTGGGTGAGAATGGAATGGGTTCGCAGTTTGGCCCCTTGCCCTCGTTTTCAGCATCCTGCTCCTGCCAGGCCAGGCTGGTTCAAAGCCCAGAGCACGGCTCTGATCGGAGCATGGTCCCTGGTCCCAGCCCCAGAACTGTGCTGTCACACAGGGGAATGGGGCCAGCGCTGCCCAGGAGGGTCAGGGAGGAAGGGGATCAAAGGGAGCTGTGCCAGGGGGGAGCCTGGCAGGCACAAAGGGCTCCCTTTGAAGGTATTTTGGGAGATCAAGGGTCCCCAGGGGCTGCACTGCTCAGCAGCAGAGCATCCTTTGTGTGCCCAGCTCTGCCCCACGTGCCTCGCAGTGCTGCACACGGGCTGGGACAGTGACCTTGTCCCTCCGGCCCTGTGACATTCACTGGGGTGTCTCCTGTCCCAGACCCCACACTGCACCTGCTACTGAAACAACACAACGGCCACAGGGAAGAACTGGGGATGGGCAGAGGTTTTGTGGAGGTTTTTTTGGGAAAGGGAAGGGGAGGGCTCACACCCAAGGCAGGAGCACCTCCACCCAGCTCTGGGGGTGCAGGGTGGGCTGGGCCCCCCTCAGCCAGGGCACTCTGCTGCTCCAAGGCTCTGCCTGCCTGGCTCTGGAGCTGCTGGGATGGAGCAGATGGATGGTCACACGTGGAGAATTGTCAGCCACGCTCATCTCCCGTGGAAAGCTGGCTGGGAACTGACCCTGAGCTGGCTCTGCTTGGGTCCCCCCAGCACAGGAGCACAGCCACGTCCCTGCCCTGGCCTTGGCATCCTGGAATGCTCCCATTCCCAGAGCAGCCTCTCCCTTCGGGCTGGGAGCCCTGTCCTGCTGCCCCCGTGGGCAGTCGAGGGCTTTGTGCAGCAGGAGCTGCCTGCTCAGGGCTCTGCCCCAACAAAAGCATCTGTGAGTCCTCAGGGAAGGCTCTGTGCAGGGCAGAGCTCTCCCTGCCCCGGGGCAGGAGCCTGGCCAGGAACACCATTCCCACAGAGTTCTGGGATTTGCCTTGGCTTGCTCCTGCTGCTTCCCTGTGTCCCCACAGCCCGAGTGCCTTGCTGGGACCTGCATGAGGACCTGGAGGGGCTCCAGGGTGCCACAGCACCTTCCCCTCCTGGCCCAGGGTGGAAAGGGGACCATGTCTGCACCTTTTTGTCTCCAGAACACTCCTGCTTGTTTGCTTCCAGCTCCTGCCTCAAGATGCTGGTTCATTCCCACCCGTGCCATGCAGAGCCAGGAGCTGAGGGAGGGAGCTGTGCCCTGACGGGGCAGAGCCAGAGCAGGGTCCTGTGCTGCTCCCACTGAGCTGGCCTGTCCTGTGGGAGGGCCCAGAGATCCCCACGAGGAATGAAAACCATGATTGACCCAGAGATCCCCACGAGGAATGAAAACCACAACCAACCCCAGAGATCACCACGAGGAATGAAAACCACAATCAACCCCAGAGATCACCACGGGGAATGACAAACCACAACCAACCCCAGAGATCACCACGAGGAATGAAAACCACAATCAACCCCAGAGAAACCCACGAGGAATGAAAACCACAATCAACCCCAGAGAAACCCACGAGGAATGAAAACCACAATCAACCCCAGAGATCACAATGAGGAATGACAAACCATGATTGACCCAGAGATCACAATGAGAAATTAAAACCATGCCTAACCCAGGAGGAATGAGAAACCATGACTGACCCAGAGATCACCATGAGGAATGAAAACCACCACTGACCCAGAGATCTCAATGAGGAATTACAAACCATGACCAGGATGAGTCACATCTCATCTGCAAGTTTATGGTGTTGGGAGACCCAGTGAGAGACAAAACCTTGGCAAAGCATCTGAAGCAAACAGGACACTTGGCTCCTGCCCTGTCACTGTCACGTGAGTGTCCCCTCTGCACACCTGGGCACACCTGGGCACACCCTCTGCAGCCTCCCCTTTCCCTTACACCATCTTAGCTTTTCCCAGGCTGCTCCAGCTGCTCCCGTTCCCTGGATCCCAGAGTGCTGGGGGTGCCAAGAGGAGCCAGCAGTGCAGGGCGGAGGGCTGGGGACCCTCCAGGGCTCCAAAGTGTCACAGCTGGGGGGGGACAGGGCCTTCCTTCCCTGGCTGCTGCTGGAGCAGGGCTGTGGGGCTGGATCCAGCCCCTGGTGATGGAGCTGGATGTGGCAGGGCTGGCTCTCCTGCCCTGTGGCACGGTGAGGAGGAAGGCAGGGCCCAGCCGCTCCCCAAGGAGGGCTCTGGCAGCTGCTCGGCCCCAAAGCACCAAAGGTCCTTCCCTCTGCTCTGCACGGCAGTGAACTCTGCCTTCTGCATTGACAGGAGGGAGCCTCACTTTCCCCTTCAGCCAGAGCAGCCTGGAAGAGCTCACAGTGCCTTGGCTCTCCCCAGGCTCCCTGAGAGTGGCAGCCCTGCTGCTGCACCGCCTCCAGTGCCTCTCCCGAGGGCTGTGTCCTCCACACACACAGGGAGGAGAGGACGAGGGTTTGGTTTTAACTTTGCTGGAGACCCCCAGAGCCTGCACTGACAGGTTTTCCAGAGAAGTCCTCCCAAAATCCTGAGCAGACCAAATGAGTTTTGTCCTGATCCTTCATAGTGTTATGGTACAAAGCCATAACTTTTCCTCTCTGCTGGAAGGAATGATTTCCTCATTCTATATTAGGAGGAAATCCTTCCCTAGGAGGGTGCCCAGAGCAGCTGTGGCTGCCCCTGCATCCCTGGCAGTGCCCAGGCCAGGCTGGACACTGGGGCTGGAGCACCTGGGACAGTGGGAGGTGTCCCTGCCATGGATGGGTGGCACTGGAAGATCTCTGAGGTCCTTCCCACCCAATCCATTCTGGGATACTAAATAAAGCCATAAACCCCACTCCCAGCCCGACAGAGAGGAGCAGCACCTTCCAGAAGAAATGGCAGGACACTGGGGGCGTCCTGCAGGAACTGCTGCTCCCTTCTGGAGCCCCCTCTGTCCCATCCCTCCTGTCTCTGCCTCCCAGCAGGAGAGGAGTCTGTGGTGGAGCTGGAAATGAGTCCATGGAGCCTGTGGGGAATGATCTGCAGGGCAGAACAGCTCTTTGATGGGTGCAGCCGCTCGCAGAGCAGCTCTGGGTCAGCTCTCCACAGGCAGAGGGAAAGGTCCCTTCCCAAAGCCTGAGGCAAAGCAATTGAGGGATTCAAGCATTTAAGAGATTTTCTGCAAAGATTTTCACTTTGATTGACCTTTAAGAGGCCAATTCTGAGGCCTTTGTAGTTAAAGCTGATCAGTGGGGGACACTGTTAGCACTTATTTATTTTCCTTTTATTTTTTTTTTTTACCCCACGTTTCCCAAAATGACTCTTCAAACTCCCCAATATCACATGAACCACATGGACCAAAGCAGGCAGTGACTCAGGAGCTGATGTTTTCACTCCGTGTGCTCCCAGTGCAGCTCCCCTCCATCCCCCGGCCTTGGAGACACAAAGATTCCTGCCCAGAGTGCCTGGGCAGCTCACAGCCAGCGCTGCTGGATCCAAACCCCAGCCCTGGAGCACAGGGATTGTGGCTTCCTGGGGCCCCAGCAGCTCAGGACATGCCAGGAATGCTGTCCTGGGCTGTGCTGGGGTGGAGTCCCCCCCTCAGGAGCAGTGTCCTCGGGGTGTCCTGGGGCCGTCCTGCGGTGGTGGCCCCTCGTCAGGGGAAGGGGCTGCAGGGCAGGAGCGGCTGCTGCCTCTCGCTGCAGCGTTTCAGGGATCTGTTGTGGCAGCACCTTAAACTTCCTGACAGCTTCCCAAACCCTGCATCACACACGGCCAATCCAGCTAATTCCATATGGCATGGATTAGGGTACAGGAAAATAGGGAGTTGAAAACTCCATCCATCCATCCATCCTTCATCCATCCATCATCCATTCATCATCCATCCATCCATCCTTCATCCATCCATCATCCATTCATCATCCATCCATCCATCCTTCATCCATCCATCATCCATTCATCATCCATCCATCCATCCTTCATCCATCCATCATCCATTCATCATCCATCCATCCATCCTTCATCCATCCATCATCCATTCATCATCCATCCATCCATCCTTCATCCATCCATCATCCATTCATCATCCATCCATCCATCCTTCATCCATCCATCATCCATTCATCATCCATCCATCCATCCTTCATCCATCCATCATCCATTCATCATCCATCCATCCATCCTTCATCCATCCATCATCCATTCATCATCCATCCATCCATCCTTCATCCATCCATCATCCATTCATCATCCATCCATCCATCCTTCATCCATCCATCATCCATTCATCATCCATCCATCCATCCTTCATCCATCCATCATCCATTCATCATCCATCCATCCATCCTTCATCCATCCATCATCCATTCATCATCCATCCATCCATCCTTCATCCATCCATCATCCATTCATCATCCATCCATCCATCCACCTGAAGTTATCATTGTGTAATAAATACCAGGGGCCAGTCTGAGACCAGACCCTTCACCCTTCCCAGGAAGAATTGCTGGTTGTCCCAGATTTCTGAGCTGGATGGCAGCCCTGGTGACGTGCCGTGAGCTGCAGCAGAGCCACATCTCCATCCTGTGCTCCATGTGCTTCCATGGGCATGGAAAAGCCACCTGCATGTCCCTGCCAGTCCCCAGCACATGCCAGGCAGGAGCCTCCTGGTTGCCGAGGGAAGCATTGCTCCTGCACTGCCCATGCTGGCTCTGCAGGGCTGGGAACTCCATGCCAGCAGCTCTGTGCTCCTTCTCCCCAGCCTGGCAGCGCTGTGTGCTTGGGGTGCCACAGGAGCAACCGGGCAGGGACATTCCTGAGCCCGGGGGTGGCCGGGCACTGTTCCTGACCCAGGGCGTGCCGGCAATTCCAGACCTGGGGCTGCTGTCCCTGTGCACTGCCTGGGTGACAGGGAGCCAGCCCGAAGCACAGTGTGCCTTTGTTTAATTTACCACTTCTGAGATTTCTTTTTATTTTGCCCAGTTGCACCCAGCTCTTTGGCATCCCCCACACCCTGCAGGAAGGGCTGAGCTGCCCTCCCCAGGGCTCACACTCTGTGCCTTGGGGCAGCACCTGCTCCATCCCGGTTTTCCTCATGGAAAACTCTCTGAATCTCAATCTCATCCATCTCCTCCACGAGCATCATGGCCTTGTACATCACCCTCACACTGATCAGCACTGTCAGTGTGTGTATTTATACCCAAATTAAAAGTACATCAACATATATACAATATATACATAATATACATATTTATTTGTAAAAGTGAGAGGAAAAATCCCTTCCTTAGAGCCTAAAACGCTCCCAAAAGAGCTGCTCCCGTCCTGCTGATGGGCTCGTGTTGTACCTCTGGTAATGAATTAAGGATTTTGTAAGCTGAAAGGGCAGAAGTGTTGCCACCAAGTAAATCACCTTATCTTCCCCAGCTGAGAGCACAGACAACAGGTGAGCTGTGGAAAATCATACAAAAGATGTATTGATTTCTCTTTTTTTAATTCCTTTTCCCACTTTCCCACCTCCCAGCTGGTGCCAAAGAGGAGATAAGAGCTGCCAGGACTTCTGAGGGATGAGTCACCTTCTTTCAAGCCTCTGGGACTTGAGTTGAAAAAATCAGTGAAAGCAAAGCCTCAGCCAAGAGAAAACAAGAGCTCGTGGGAGAAAAGGCTCCCCAAGCGTAAGCTGGAGCTCCAGCAGTGAGGGAGATGTGCTGGGGGAGCAGAGGGAACGGAGCAGCTCCGTGTGCAGGGGGTTAAAGCCCGGCTGTGTCCCAGGCTCCTGCTCCATCCTGGGCTGACACATCCCCTGCACACCCCGTGGTCCTGATTCTTGGCAGCTGAAGGGTCAGGGCAGGAGCACAGCCAGGCCTGGCTCAGCACCTGGGTGACTCCTGCCCTGGGTCAGATGGAAAATGCTCCTGGGGGGACACAGGTGGGACAGCCTGCCCGTGGGGTCATGTCCAGCAGGAGAGCTGCCCGAGGAGCACGGAGCTCATGTCCCGTGCAAGAGGGGCAGGCAGCAGTGGCAGGGCCGCTGGCAGAGGGCAGGGAAGGGCGTTTGTTCCCTTGGTTCCCATGTTCCTCTTGTTCCCGTTGTTTCCTTGTTCCTGTTGTTCCCTTGGTTCCCATTGTTCCCTTGGTTCCCTTGTTCCCGTTGTTCCCCTTGTTCCCGTTGTTCCCCTTGGTTCCCTTGGTTCCCTTGATCCCGTTGTTCACTTGTTCCCGTTGTTCCCGTTTTTCCCTTGTTCCCTTTGTTCCTGTTGTTCCCTTGGTTCCCTTGGTTCCCTTGTTCCCGTTGTTCCCTTGGTTCCCTTGTTCCCCCTTGTTCCCGTTGTTCCCTTGTTCCCTTGGTTCCCTTGTTCCCGTTGTTCCCTTGGTTCCCTTGTTCCCTTGGTTCCCTTGTTCCCTTGGTTCCCTTGTTCCCTTGGTTCCCTTGTTCCCGTTGTTCCCTTGGTTCCCTTGTTCCCCCTTGTTCCCGTTGTTCCCTTGTTCCCTTGGTTCCCTTGTTCCCGTTGTTCCCTTGGTTCCCTTGTTCCCTTGGTTCCCTTGTTCCCTTGGTTCCCTTGTTCCCTTGGTTCCCTTGTTCCCGTTGTTCCCTTGGTTCCCTTGTTCCCTTGGTTCCCTCGGTTCCCTTGGTTCCCTTGTTCCCTTGGTTCCCTCGGTTCCCTTGGTTCCCTTGTTCCCTTTCCTTCACCCCCTCGGTGGCAGGCCCTGACTCCCAGGGCTCCGAGGAAGCCTGTTCCCCCCAAGAGAACAGGCAAGGGAAGGGCTCTGCCTGGGCCCGCTCCTCAGCCCAGCGCTGTGCCAGGTCTGTGCCCGCTGGCCGTTCGCCTGCAGGCTCAGGATCCAGCTGCTGTGCACCATCCTGCTGCCACTTCCTCACGAGTCTCCTCCATTTCCCTCAACAGCTGCCCAAAGCAGTGCTGGATGTGATCAGTCCTTGCCCCAAATCACCCGGCACTGCTGGAACCCCGGAGGTTCCCGGGCTCCCGCTGCCTGTCCTTGACGTTCCCAGCCCCGCAGCCTCCGGGTCAGGGCATCCAGCACGCCTGTGCTCGGGGCTTTTGCCTCTGTGTGTGTAAGTGTGGATGTCCTGACACCGCTCCGGGGTGTGACACTTCACCCTTCCCAGCGGCTGTGCAGCACTGCATGGGAACAGCCTGGGAGGGATCAGATCAGCCTGGATGGGATCAGAGGGTATCAGTCTGGATGGGATCAGCTGGGGTGGGATCAGGTGGGATCAGCCTGGGTGGGATCAGCCTGGATGGGATCAGCCTGGATGGGATCAGATGGGATCAGCCTGGATGGGATCAGATGGGATCAGCCTGGATGGGATCAGAGGGTATCAGTCTGGATGGGATCAGCTGGGGTGGGATCAGGTGGGATCAGCCTGGGTGGGACCAGCCTGGATGGGATCAGCCTGGATGGGATCAGCCTTTCCAAGTGTTCCACCCTTCCCAGGGGCTGTGCAGCACTGCATGGGATCAGCCTGGGTGGGATCAGCCTGGATGTGATCAGCCTGGATGGGATCAGCCTTCCCAGGTGTCCCACCCCTCCCAGGAGCCACTGGATGGGATCAGGTGGGATCAGCCTCCCCAGGTGATCCCCAGCAAACTCAGTGACTTCCTCTCTCCTTGTGCAGGACGTGGCACCAGGAGTTCTCCACCTGACTCACGGGATCTCCTGAGCTGGGAGGGCCCCCGAGGCTCATCCAGTGCAGCTCCTGCCCTGCACAGACCCCCCAGCAGCCCCAGGCTGTCCCTGTGCAAACCCTGCTGGGAACACAGCCCAGAGCCAGCAGCTCCAGGATGGCCTCTGTAAACTGGGAATCTTCTCCCACTCAGACGGGCCAACATGTCAGGCTGTGGTTTCATGGGAGACTCCAAAGCACAGAATGGAAATCCCTGAACAGAGGGACAGACAGAGGGAAAGCTCTGCAGCTTCAGGGGCTGCTCCCATCCCCAGGTTCAGATCTAAATAAAATACACTGAGGCAGAGCCTCAATCACACATTTCCTAGCAGTGCTCATTATCACAGCATCAGAGTATGTCACAACCCATTAATTAACTAATCTTCCTGTCCTTTGAGTACATTATCCCTACTTGGGATCACTGAGGCAGAGCCTCAATCACACATTTCCTAGCAGTGCTCATTATCACAGCATCAGAGTATGTCACAACCCATTAATTAACTAATCTTCCTGTCCTTTGAGTACATTATCCCTACTTACAAATGGAGATTTGAGGTTCAGAGAGATTAAAACCCAAAGTTTCCAGGAATGCTGATTGCTCAGTACTGCACATGATGGGAGTGCTAAGCAAAGCACATCAGGGGTGCTGCCTCCTTCCCCTCTGTGGTACCAATTATTCTATTCCACATTTCTCCCCTTTTCCACTTTTCTTTCTGACCTTTTTTTTTTTTTTGTCATTCACCTCTTTGCCTGCATTAGATCTCTTAGACAAATCTCCCCAACATCCCACATCCTCCTGGCATTTGTGGCCCTTAGGCTTGAGCTGGAACCGGGGATGTGGCAGGTCCGGGTGGACCCATGGTCACAGCTGTGAGCTGTGGGTGACCTGCTGAGCTCTCACTGCTGCTGAGGCGCTTCTCTCCCTTCACACCGACATCCCTCAGTCCTGGATCAGACACCTCCGCTGGTGTCTGAAATCCTTGGCACTTAAACCACCCCAGGATGCAGCAGAGAGGAGGGGAGAGGAGAAGCTGGCAGCTCTGGCTCCGAGCACAGTGAGCAAAGGGGCAGCTCAGGTCAGCCCAGGCCAGCGCTGCTGGGATGCTCTGAGCACTGCTCTGAACCCCCTGCCCCATCTCCACTCTCCCCCGCTGCATCTCCTGGCAGGTTGGCTGCTGGAAGCCAAAATCTCCCTCCCTGCAGACCTCTGGAGAGCTGTCCCCACCTTAGGAAAAGCAGCCTGAGAGATGGCAATGCAGTGTCCCACAGAATGCCCAGAGTGCAGGAGCGAACCTCTCCCTGTTTGAGGAACCCCCTGCCCACCAGAGACCAGGGAAATGCCCCAGAGCAGTCCCAGCCTGGGCTGAGAAATGAGCCCCAAGTGCTGAGTGCCAGCAGAGCTGCCCCACTTATCCAAACACCCCTCCCCAGGTGATTTTACATCCCAGGGAGGTGGTGTTATCCAACAGCAATCATCAGCTAAGCAGCTCCAATTGCCTATGAAATGGAGAAATTCCCAAATGGGAGTGCAATCTGGGAAGCACTTTCTGATGGATGTTTAATGGGAATATTGACTATCTGGGCTTTTCTGCCTAATCAGTGCAGTGGATTTATGTGAATGTTCATTGTTCAGCCCTCAGTGTCATCAGGCAGCTCTGCTTTGATTATGGTGATTGATTCTGCTCTGCTGCTGCCTGTAACAGCTTTGAGCTGATTCAATTCCCTCTCAGCTCCCTCCCCAAAAAACCACCTGCGTTTGGGACTTCATAGATTTTTCAGAAGAGCACGAAAGAAATCCATCAGGATCATTTTCTCCGACCTGCTCGTCAGCGGGCCCCCGAGCTTTGTGCACGAATTCCCACCTCAGCTGCAGTAAGGGATCAAAGGAGAATCGCTGCTGTGGAACCCACCCGGCTCGGTGCAAGCCCCTCGGTGCTGGAGAGCTGTGCCCGGCTGCTGCTGCAGCAGGATCCATCCCCTCTGTCCCGAAGCAGGCGCCCTGTGCTGCTCTGCCCCGCCTGCCCCCAGCCCCCCGCCGCTCTGCTCACCCCTGTGCAGGGCCAGAAATCCTCTGCCATCGAGTTCTGCTCTCCACAAAGCCTCTCCTTAATCCTCTCTTTGTTAAGCTAAACACACCAAGATCCCAGAGCTCCTCTCTATAAGCAGGTTTCCAATCCTTTAAGCGTTTTCCTGCTCTTCCCCAACCCTCTGCAGTCACCTGTTGATCCCAGCCTGGGCACAGGGGTGACAGCCTCCCTTTTCTCCTCTCAAGCACCCCTTGTTTGTGAGCCAAGGGTGCCCCAAGCCCGTGCAGCCCCAGGAGCTCCTGTTCAGCCCTCCTGCCCCCTCAGCTCCTCGGAAAGGCTCTGGTGCCCTGAGCCCAGCTCTGCCCAGACCCTCGGGGCTCTGCCGGCCCCGGGACAGCTCCTGCCCCACGGCTCTGCTGCCCTGCTCCCTCCCCACGCTGCCTGGGCTGTGGCAGAGGAAATGACCCCAGAGACGGGTTAGGTGGGTATTAGAGAAAGCCCTTCATGCAAAGGGTGGGAGGATTGGAACAGGGTGTCCAGTGCTGGGGACACCATCCCTGGAGGTGTCCCAGAGCCCGTGGATGTGGCGCCTGGGGACGGGGCCACTGCTGAACACGGTGGGTTCAGGGCTGGACTTGGGGATCTCAAAGGTGATTTCCAACCTTTAGGATTCATGGAGTGACAGGACAAGGGGGATGGCTTTAAATTGGAAAGGAGTAGGTGGGAAAAAAATCTTTATTGTCAGGGTGAGGCCATGACACAGGGTGCCCAGAGCAGCTGTGGCTGCCCTGCATCCCTGGCAGTGCCCAAGGCCAGGCTGGACACTGGGGCTGGAGCAGCCTGGGACAGTGGGAGGTGTCCCTGCCATGGCAGGGTGGCACTGGGTGGCTCTGAGGTCCCTTCCACCCCAGATCATTCCATGATTCCATGATTCTCCATCTGCTGAGCCATCTAACTGCCTCTGCAGACCCAGAAATGTTCTAAGATGGTAAGTGCCTCTAACCTGGACTTTGGGAGAGTAAAGACCTTTGGGCTTTACTCTCCCATGCAGACCAGCCCAGCAGTGACCCCACAGTCCCAAAGCAGCTCCCGGTGCTGTGCAGATCCAAACTTGTCCAGGCTGGGTCCCACAGACACTTCTGCTCACAAAACTCCCCATCACAGCCAGGTGAGGAGGGTAAATTCCTCTTTTCCAGTGAGTCAGCGAGGCTGCACAGGACCCTTGTCCTGACCCTCGTCCCTGTCACCCCAGGCTGGCACAGCCTTCAGGGAGTTAAACCTCTCTCAAAAGCACATTTCCCTGCCAAGCCTGGCTCTGGCAGCGGGTGCCAGCCCCCCCTGAGCTGTCACACACCAGATGAGAGCCCTCCTGCAGCACTGCCAGCGTCCTGCTTTCCTCAGGGCTGCAGAGCTCTCAGTCCTTGGCACACTGAGACCTTCCTGTCTGCAAAGGAATGCGGGCCAGAGCCTCTCCATGGATGGAGGGCAGAGGGGGAGCTCTTGGTGCAGAAATATCCCTTGTTGGGTGGCCCAGCTGAGCTGGGAATCTGGGCACAGGGAAGGTTCAAACACAGCTCAGCCTGGCTCTGAGCACACTGGCACACAGGGATGGTCCCCAGGCTTCCAGCCAGTGAGCCTTCATGGGATCCTGGAATCATGGGATGGGTGGGGTGGAAGGGGACCCCAAATCCCACCCAGTGCCCCCCTGCCATGGCAGGGACACCTCCCACTGCCCCAGGCTGCTCCAGCCCTGTCCAGCCTGGCCTTGGCACTGCCAGGGCTGGGAAATGTTCTTTACTTCCCCAGAACCCATGGCAGTCCAGCAGAATACAATGACCAGAATCCATCTTTTTGCCACCTGAACCATTGGTGCTCTTGTTTTCTTCTGGACTTCAAGAAGCTCCAAGATTTAAAGGAAAATCAGCTCCAGAGTGAGGGCTCACAGACCAAATTTTGGCACCTGAAACTCAGGGATGCCCTTTAAACTGCTGCAAACTCCTCCCAGGCACTGGAGGGACATCAGCACCCTCAGGAGAGATGGGCAAGGCTGGGGAGATGAGCTCAGGCTGGGATCACTCAGCCTGGCTCCTTCAAATCTCCTCCAGGTGGACGTGTCCCTGCCCGTGGCGTGGGACTGGATGGGTTTGAGGTCCCTTCCAGCCCATTCCAGGATTCTGTGAAACGCCCCGCAGCAGCTGGGGCTGCAAGGTGGGCTCAGCAGAGGGAACCTTTTCCTCATTCCCCTTCCCTGCTCAGACAGGAGCCTTTTTCCTGCCTGTGGCTGATAGGAGTCAGCCGAATCTTCCCAGACTGAGAATTTTCCTCTCCTCAGTGGCTGGATTTGGGAAAGAGTTAAAAAACATGGCTCTGTCTCAGGCTGCCCATGTGATTTTTTAACAAGTTTTATCAGGCCAGAGATTTCAAAGAGCTCTGTTCCTGTTAGAAACACCAAAAAAAAAAAAAAAAAAAAAGAGAGCCAGATTTGTTCCTGACCACGAGGCATCTGGCAAGTCCTGCTGTGACATGAAGAGACAGACCTTCAAAGGGGCTGGTGGAGACCCAGCCCTTCCTCACCCCAGGGCTCCTCTCCCTTCATCCAAAAGCAGAAAGCAGCCTCAGATCACCGAGGTGTTCTGGGGCCAGCTTCACAAACATCCCCTGCAATCCCTGTCAGTGCAGGAAGGAAAGGCACAGAAGAGATTTGGCTGGACAGATGGAGAGATTTTCCACTTCTCTGTTACACTCCTTGCGGCGATGGCAAAAGGATTCTGCTTTGAGCAGGAAATATTGGAAGAAATATTCCCCCCGGCACTTTCCTTTAGGTTCTGGGAGATTGGGCAGCACCAGGACAAAGCCTGAGCACAGTGCAGCAGCCAGCCCTGGGTGTCCCAGGGCAGCAGAGCATGCCTTTCCCAGCCCGCCGAGGCTCCCCCTTCCCTCCCTGTGCCTCACCTGCCCACACCCAGCTCAGGGAGGTTTCTGCTCCTGGCACCTCCACAGGGAGACTCTGTCCTCTTGTTGTGCTCCTGACGTGGTCGAGTCAGCTGCAGGGCACGGCGAGGCAGCCCTGGGGCACGGGAGGTCATCCCACAGCGAGCCAGCTCCGCTGCTCTCACTGGTGGTGTGGCCAGAGCAAAGGACCTGTCCCACCACGAGAGCACTGCCTTGCAAAGCCCTGCCTAGGCTGAGCCTGGGCTCCAGGGAGGGTGGCAGAGTGACCACAGCCCACCCTGTGTCCGAGATCTGCTGATGAGCTGTGATTGCACCAGTGAAAAACTGCTTTAATTCATTTTTAAAGAATTGCTGAGAAGCCCGAGGAGCTGATCTGTGCTGTGGAAAGATG
Organism: Pyrgilauda ruficollis; assembly: GCF_017590135.1. NCBI lineage: Eukaryota > Metazoa > Chordata > Aves > Passeriformes > Passeridae > Pyrgilauda > Pyrgilauda ruficollis. The sequence continues at coordinate 390,256 of NW_024519874.1, forward strand.
GGTTTTACACCCGGAGCAGGTACAGATCCCTGCAGCTCAGCCTCCCAACACTGCCCACTACAAGAGCTTACCTGCAGCAGCTCCTAACCCTGCAAAACTCAAAGCAGATAATCCCAAAATTCCCACAGGGGGCTTTACCTTGCATTGACCTGATCCTCAGAACCTGCCCAGCTGTTTGCAGAGCAGGGTTAAAGGAGCATCTCTGGGATTGCCTGCATCCATTGATTTCTGGTAAGGCTTTTGTTCTGGAAACGCTCTCCCTGGTGCTCTGCAACAGGGAGAAAATGGGAAAAGCAGTGTGGGGCCAGCTGTTGGGGCTTGCTGGGAGTGTGCAGGGGGGGCTGCAGCTGGCACAAACCTGTCCCAGATTTGTGCTTGGCAGCCTGAGCTCTCTGCTGCTGCTGCTGCTGCTGCTGCCTGTGGCAGGTTCGGTTTCAGCTGAGACAGATGTGGAGGGCAGAAGCAGAGCCCTGTGGTGTTTGTAACCCTCCTGCTGGCACAGCTCTGCTCCTCCCCTGGCTCTGGAGGGCCTCACCTTCTCATGCCAAACCCCAGGGCTCGGCTGGGGCACGTCTGAAGTGGCTTCATCTGCTCTGAGCTGGCTGGGGCCAGGAGCTGGGAGCCAGGAGTGCCACGGGCTGGCACGGGCTTGGGAGTGCACCGGGAGCCTGGGCAGAGGAGCTCTGGGTGTCCTGCTCTGCCCGAGCCCTGCAGCAGCTGCTGCCCCAGCTGGGCTCCTCCCAGAGCCCGTCACCTTCTGTCCTGTGCCCCTCTGGCTGCTGTGAGGCTGCTCTGCCACCCCTGCCTGCTCTGGGCTCTTCCACACACTCTGCATCCAAAAGTGGGCACCTCAAAGCTGCTGCTGCTGCTGCTCTGCCCCCATGCCCTGTTTTCATCTCGTTCCAACTCCCTGCAGCGTTTCACTGCTCTGTTACCCAGAGCAGCTCTGGCTGCCCCTGGATCCCTGGCAGTGCCCAAGGCCAGGCTGGACACGGGGGCTGGAGCACCTGGGACAGTGGGAGGTGTCCCTGCCATGGCAGGGGTGGCACTGGGTGGGATTTAGCCCTTCCAACCCAAACCATGCTGGGATTCTGGGATTCAGCTTCCAGTTCTGCACATCAGAGTGGCTGCCTGCTCTGCTAAACAGGGATAAGAGTTCTGCCAAAGCCTAGTGAATATTTCTCCTAAGCCTTCAGCATCCTGACACTCACACCACCATTATTTATGCTGCAGAGTGGAAAGGCAGGCAGGATTTTAATGGAAACATCCTCTAATCCATCTGCATGAGCATTTCCAGCTCTGTATTACTGGGCAGCCCAGCTCTCCCTAGCACGGGCAGCCCAACACTCAGCACCTCCCACGCCGAGGCTGAGAGCCAGAATAACTCTCCCAGATGGCCAAACGCCAAGGAAGAGGGTATTTGTAATGGGAACAGAGAGGAAAAACTGCTCCTGTCAGAAGCAATTGGGCTGTCCTTCCCATCCCCAGCGCACCAGGGCTGAGCAGCCACGCTCAGGTGAGCCTGGAACGAGGGGCTGGTGCTCTCTGCCAGGAGGATTCCTGATTCCCTCAGCTGGGACAGCTCAGGTGAGCCTGGAACGAGGGGCTGGTGCTCTCTGCCAGGAGGATTCCTGATTCCCTCAGCTGGGACAGATCCCAGGGCAGGACAGCTCAGGTGAGCCTGGAACGAGGGGCTGGTGCTCTCTGCCAGGAGGATTCCTGATTCCCTCAGCTGGGACAGATCCCAGGGCAGGACAGCTCAGGTGAGCCTGGAATGAGGGGCTGGTGCTCCTTGCAGGATGATTCCTGCCTCCCTCAGCTCCCAGGGCAGGACAGCAGGACATCAGGACAGCAGGACAGCAGGACATCAGGACAGCAGGACAGCAGGACAGCAGGACAGGCCCAGCGCTGCCAGGGGCTCCTGGTGGCTCTGCCAGGTGGGGTGCAGGCACCTGGGGGTGCCCCTGCTGCAGCAGTGCCTGGGGGTGCTGGGGATGCAGGGGCTGGATCCCAGCGCCTGGGATGGGGAGGTGTGTGCTCCAGGGGAATCCAGAGGGCATCCAGCCCGGGAGCACATCCTCAGGTGTGTAAGCAGCCATCCCTTCCAGGGAATCCAGTGACTCCCACTGCGTTTTAGCCCAAGCAAAGCCCTGCAGGGCTCGGCAGAGAAGCTGTGCGAGGTCTGCCCTGCCCCAGAGCAGATCCCAGCCCTGCCCAGCACAGGGGAATCTCTCCTTCCCGGGATGCCAGAGAGCAGAGTCCCCGAGCTGCTGGGAGAAACAGCAATTTAATCGGTGTTGAAGCACGCTGTGCCCTGGAAGGAAGCGGGATAGCCACGGGACTGCGGAGAAGCAGGGCAGGAGTCCTGCAGGGGGGAGCTTGCTCTGTGAGAAGAGGATTTCTGTCACAGCCCAGCGGCTCCCCTCTGGACCAGTATCCTTGTCCTTCAGAGACCTCCCTGAAATGGAGAAGGAGTCACTTAAAATAGCATTAGGGCAGCCACACAGCACCGATTTGCCTGATAAAGCCTTTATCCTAGTCTTGATAGGAGCTGACAATTGGTGTCATCCCGAGTTAGCAGCTCTGAGCTGCAGCCCAAGTCCCGCTGGAAGCTCTGAGCTCCTGCAGGGATTTCACTGCCTTGGAAGCCTGTGCAAAACACAGAAACTCTGTTTTCCCAGACTTGCTTTTTCGGAGTCCCTGGCAGACAAATTGGGTATCGGGCAGGAATTGTTCCCTGGCAGGGTGTGAGGCCCTGGCACAGGGTGCCCAGAGCAGCTGTGGCTGCCCCTGGATCCCTGGCAGTGCCCAGGCCAGGCTGGACACTGGGGCTGGAGCACCTGGGACAGTGGGAGCTGTCCCTGCCATGGCAGGCGTGGCGTTAAATTGTCCTTAGGGTCCTTTGCAACCCAAACCTTCCTGTGACTGTGAAAATCCTGAGGTTCTGTGAAAGCCAGAGGATGTGCATCCACGGGACTCAAAGGGAGCAAAGCAGGGAGCTGCTGTGCCAGGGGAGCTCTGCAGGTTCCTGTGCTGTGAAACTCGGCCCCTCTGGTGCTCTCCTCGCAGCTCTGTGTGCCCCCAGCCCTGGCAGCCGCAGGGACTCACAGCTCCCCTGCCTCAGCTGCAGGTGGGCAGTGAAACGGGGCAAGTGCATGGCACACGCGTGCTGCTGCAGTGACAGCTCCTGCAATCGATCCCCTGTCCGCCTTGCCCCGGTGTGCAGCCTTCTCAGGAGCTGCGAGGTTTGTGTGCTTTCCTGGCTGTCCCTGGGCATGGCACGGGAAGGGCCCTGCTGCTGTCCCGGGCTGCAGCGGCACAGCCTCCCCTGGGCAGGGCTCCCGGCTGGGGACAGCGGGGCAGCGAGCCCAGGCTGGCTCTCAGGGCTCCTGGCACTGTCACTGTCACAGCCCAGGCTGGCTCTCAGGGCTCCTGGCACTGTCACTGTCACTGCCCCAGCATGGCTCTCAGGGCTCCTGTCACAGCCCAGGCTGGCTCACAGGGCTCCTGGCACAGCCCAGGGTGGCTCTCAGGGCTCCTGGCACTGTCACTGTCCCAGCCCAGGATATCCCAGCCCAGGATATCCCAGCTCAGGTGTCCCAGCCCAGGTGTCCCAGCCCAGGGCATGGGGTCCCCTCCCCTCCCCAGGACGGAGGCAGGAGAGGCACCAGGACCCACCAGGGCTGCTCTGGGCACCAAACAGGGGAGGGCAGGGGAAGGGAGGGGTGTCACCCGTGCCCCTCGAGCAGGTGCTGGTCTCGGCAGCACACCCCTCCCCAGGGACAGGGGACACCCTGCAGGGCTGCCCTCACTCCTGTGCCCCACCTCTGGGCAGGGGAAGAAGCATCATTGCTCCCATCACCCTCCTGGAGCCTCCTGTGCTGCTGAACGTGCCCACCTTGGTCTGTCCTCTGCTGCAACACCCAGCTCTGCCCCTCTGCCCAGCCCTCCTCCTCCTCGGGCCAGCAAAACAACACCGCGGGCTCATTTTTGCTGTGACATTTTCAAGCATTTTCCTGCCAATGGAGGCTGAAAAGTGACCGGCACAGATTTAATTGCGCTGGTGGGCTGCTCTCACATAAAGGCCTGAGTTCTTTTCACAATGAGCCTCTAAAGGCTCCGTGGGAGGCACAGCGGGCTTAGCAAAGGGCTCTCAAAAGCTCAGTGCCCAGCTGTGGTGAGGAGGGGCAGCTGGTGGCTCGGCATCCCTGCTGCCCAGGAGCCTCCCCCGGCTTCACTGCGGGTTCTCTGGGAATTGCCCCAGCCCGCGGGGATCCGTGCAGCACAGGGTGACTGCTCACGGGGTTTGGGCAGCTGCTCCCTGCCTCTGCCCCCAGCCCTCCTCCTGCTCTCATCGATGAAATAAACGGGCAGGAGATCTTTCTCCTTTTCAATGCCTTTATTAAAGGGATTCATCAGCTCAGGTGGGGAGAAATCGACGGGTTGCGCCCACGCCGCCGCTGTCCCCAAGAGTGGCACGGAGGAGGAGGGTGATGATGATGATGATGATGATGATCATGATGACGATGATGATGATGATGATGACGATGATGACGCAGCTCTGTCCGCTGGTCTGCAGGCAGAGCTGGGGACTGCGTCCTCACGGGAGATTGGCAGATTCCTGATTTTCGGTCCAACACTTCGGGTCCCCTCCCCAGTGAACATCCTTAGGTCAGGGTGAGAAGCAAAAAGGATCCGAGCAGGTACTGGACTGCGCGCCCGTCCTTAGACATCACCTAGGGTCCCCTAATTCTATATTGGCTCGTTGTTTTCAGGGGTTTTCCTGGGAAACTTTTGGAGCAGTGCATTTCTCATCTGCATACGTGGTCTCAGGCCACTCCTGTTCTCCTGGGCTGCCTGTCCAGGTGTAGCTCCCGGGCAAGCCCTGGGAGGACAATGGCTAAATCACCAACCATTGACGGGCAATTAGATAAGAACTCTTAACAATGAAGCTAATTTAACAGCAATTGGTCCAACCGGTTATAGCTCTGTAACCTTAAACAAAAATAGATAACTTTATATTCATAACAATTAAGGTGTTGCTCTAATTGCAGGAACAGGTTCTTGCCACGTGTCCTCCTCAGACTGCGCAAACCGGGCGTGATGCTGCTCCGTCTCCTGCTCTCCAGGCTGGTATTTAGGGAGTGAAGCAGGGGTGCTTTTGGGTCTGAAAAGGTCTTTTCACTCGACAAGGCCCCAGCAGATCCTGTGCTGAGGAAATTGGTGCCAGCAGCAATAACAGAAACACAAGTGAGAGCCACCATCCTCTCCCAAATCACCAGCTTAAGGTTAAAGTCTTTTAGCAAAGACCCAGAGTGTGTGTTGCTCATCAGTCTGCTCATATTTAAGTTGCTTGAGGCCTCGCTTTTCAGCTTTCCTCCATAATTACAAGAGTTTTCACTAATTAATTACAGAGAGGGAAGAAAAGGAAAAAAAAAAAAAAAAAAAAAAGGCATAATCATGTTAAGTGCTGGCGGTGGGGGCACCCGCTGCTGAAATAAATGTTCCTGATAAACTCTGCTGCCAGCTGAGGGCTCCTGTGAGGGTCTGCACAGCAGGAACTCTCGCCCAAACACAAATTCATGTCCAGCACAGCTTTTGGATCCCCCTTTTCCTGGGGGTGGTCTCTGACTTGTGGCAGAGACCTTTGCCCACGTCCCATGGGCAGACACCAGCCCTGGAATTGGGGACACACAGGGACACACAGGGACACACACACAGGGACACAGAGGGACACACAGGGACACACACTCACACACACACAGTGACACACAGGGAGACACAGGGACACGTGGACACACACACAGGGACACATGGACACACAGGGACACATAACTCACACACACACTCACACACACTCACATGCACACACACACACTCACACTCACACACACACTCACACACACACAGAGGAACACATGGACACACACTCACACTCACACACACACACACTCACACACACACTCACACACACACATACACTCACACTCACACACACACTCACATGCACACTCACACACACACTCGCACACACTCACACTCATACACTCGCACACCCACACCCCCTCCAGGTCTCTCTCTCGTCCTGAAGGTGTTTTCCAAGCCCTGCAGGGCGCAGGCAGAGCCCAGGGCAGGGCAGGCCGGGCACACTCAGGGGTTGCACTCAAACCCTTCACGGAGGGCTGGAAGGAGCTGGGCTGCACCGCGGGAGGAGGAGAGGATGGAGGGGGGCTGCAGAGCCAGCCCTGCCCCGGGAAATGCTCTGCTCCAGGTCATGCTCTGTTTGGGTTACTGAGTGCAAAAATCTGGGCTTGGGGCACTCAGGAGCCACATCTTCTCTCTGTGTGAGAGTCCCAGAGCAGCCCACCCAGCCGGGGGTTCACAGCAGAGCTGCTCCCCAGCCTGGCTCATTTTCCACTGCAGCCCTCCATGGTCAGAACAGCACAGCCCTCCGCAGGGACTCCCTGAGCCCAGCTTGTGCCACAGCTGGGAAACACTGCCAGGGAAGGGCTGGTGCCCGAGGGATCCAGGAGCTCCCCGTGACTGCCAGCGACCCAAGGGAGCACCAAGGCCACCGGCAGGGTGGACACAACCGGAGAAGCAGAGCCTGGCAGAGCATCCTGCAGACAGGGCAGGGTGCGGGGCAAGGACAGGAGCAACCCCTGGGCAGGGTCATTCAGGGGGCAGAGGTGTTGAAATGAGACATGGGGATTGGAGAAATGAAACCCTGGGGACGGGAGCTCTTTTTCAGAGTGGTAATTGCTTGTGGATGAAGTTGATAGGGTCTTAATTTGAAGTGTTGGTCTGTTGTTGAGTATTGAATGTTAGAGCTCTGGGACTTGCCTTTGGTTGCCGCTGTTAAGTGTTACTGTCTTAACCTGTATTTGTGTTCCTGTCCATAGGGAACCACTTCCCCTGCTCCCAGAAGGACTTGCACCCCTGCACTTGTATCCCTTTCCGTAGGGAACCACTTCCCCTGCTCCCAGAGGGACTTGCACCCCTGCACTTGTATCCCTTTCCGTAGGGAACCACTTCCCCTGCTCCCAGAGGGACTTGCACCCCTGCACTTGTATCCCTTTCCGTAGGGAACCACTTCCCCTGCTCCCAGAGGGACTTGCACCCCTGCACTTGTATCCCTTTCCATAGGGAACCACTTCCCCTGCTCCCAGAAGGACTTGCACCCCTGTATTTGTATCCCTTTCCTTTGGGAACCACTTCCCCTGCTCCCAGAAGAACTTGCACCCCTGTATTTGTATCCCTTTCCATAGGGAACCACTTCCTGTGCTCCCAGAGGGACTTGCACCCAGACTGAATTTAATGAGGAGCTGTTGGTATGGTATGGACTCTCTCAAAACCAACAAACCAGCACATAAACTATGATCTTACCCTGGCAGCACCACAGGGAATCACCCACCATTGAGCAGAGCAGGATTACGTCCTGTCACCATGGCTTGAGGAGTACTCAGTCTGGGTGACACCCCTAAACTACGAGCCAGTATTTTCTTCCTAAGGATTCTCCTGAGGACACAAGGCCCAGCTCTGCTGAGAGACAAAGCTGCACTCCTCCTCCTCCTCCTCCTCCTCCTCCTCCTCAGAGTCCTGTGGGAGCAGCGGCAGTGTGTGCGACCCCTTGGCTTCCCCACCCAGAGCTGCTCTTAATAAAGGTGTTTTTAAAGGAGTTGCTCTCCTGGCCCTGTCTATGACAGGGATTAAATTCTTTACCAACAAACCAGCACATAAACTATGATCTTACCCTGGCAGCACCACAGGGAATCACCCACCATTGAGCAGAGCAGGATTACGTCCTGTCACCATGGCTTGAGGAGTACTCAGTCTGGGTGACACCCCTAAACTACGAGCCAGTATTTTCTTCCTAAGGATTCTCCTGAGGACACAAGGCCCAGCTCTGCTGAGAGACAAAGCTGCACTCCTCCTCCTCCTCCTCCTCCTCCTCAGAGTCCTGTGGGAGCAGCGGCAGTGTGTGCGACCCCTTGGCTTCCCCACCCAGAGCTGCTCTTAATAAAGGTGTTTTTAAAGGAGTTGCTCTCCTGGCCCTGTCTATGACAGGGATTAAATTCTTTACCAGAGGGTGAGGCCCTGGCACAGGTGCCAGACCAGCTGTGGCTGCCCCTGGATCCCTGGCAGTGCCCAAAGCCAGGTTAGACACTGGGGCTGGAGCACCTGGGACAGTGGGAGGTGTCCCTGCCATGGCAGGGGTGGCACTGGGTGGGCTTTGAGGTCCCTGCCCACCCAAACCATTCCACGATCCTGCAGCACTGTCCAAGGTATCACCAGCACGGAGGCTCACAGCGTGGTGGTGGTGTGAGGATGGTGATGGTGATGAAGATGGTGTGAGGATGGTGATGGTGATGAAGATGGTGTGAGGTTTGCATGCCAAGGCAGGGGTTTGGCCCAGCCACCCCAGGGAATGCAGCAGCAGGGTCACAGTGCCTGGGCCGTGCCCCTGTGCTGGATAAATGAGATTCCCAGGGAATTGTGTCACTGAGAGTGAGAACAGAGACAGGGGAGAGGTGGGGACGTGGGAATGGACCCAGAGCCTGGCAGGTCAGGCTGGGCTGTCATCAGAGCAAGGCTGGGGCTGGCTGGGGCACGCAGCCTCATTAAGGGCTGAAATGTGGCACCACTTGTCAGCTGTCAGACAGAGAGAACGAGCTCCCGAGGGCAGAGGTTGGAGCAGGACAGAAATCAAAGCAGGAATTGCAGCCAGCTGCTCTTTCCCTGGCAAGGGCACACAGCCATGGGTCAGCTCCTGGGGCTGGCTGCACGTGCAGGGACACAGAGATCACCCCGCACGGGTGACAGTCACTGCCCAGCCCTGGTGTCCCACAGGCCATCCCCCTCATTCCCTGGGTTTGCAGGGATCAGGAAGACAAAAGGAGCCCCAAGGGCTGGGAATGGCTTTCCCAGCCCAGCCAGGGCAGAGGCCACTCCTCTCCAGCCTGTCCCTGTCACTGCTGGGGCTCGGCGTGGCCACCACTGGCGGCCACAGGGAGCTGGCACCGCGGGGACTGGGGCTCCCTGCCAGAGCCAGAGCAAGCCCAGGCACATCCCCACTGCTCCAAGCATTCTTGGCTTCCAGGCCACGAGGAAACAGAACCCAGTGTCCCTGCCCAGGGCAGCCTGGGATGGGATGGCCTTTCAGGTCTCTTCCAGCCCAAACCGCTCTGGGGTTCTGTGATTTTTGGAAAACCATTCCCAGTCCCCGCCAGCTCTCAGTGCTCTCCTCGTGAACAGTTCAGACACCTCTGGAGAGCTTTTAAATGCAATTTATTTTCCCTTCAGATGAAGCCAGGATTGAGTTTTGGAAGGAGAGGAGAAGGTTGGGAAGGAGCAAGGGGCGCCTCCCGGGCAAATCCCGCTGGCTCTGTTGTTATGTGGAATTGGGCTGCATCTGTCACATCTGATTAGATTGTGTTGTCCTTTTTTATCGCCCTGATCTATGCTATGATTCTTCTGGTTTTATGTGACATTTCCTTGGCAATAGAACTGCTTGGATTAGATATTCAGAGTGCTTCCCTCACCATAAAATATCCAAATTGCAAAGGGTTATTTATTTGCACAGTTATGTTTTGCTTTGTCTTTTTGTTTATTTTTAATGTCGCTTTTTTATGATATTTTTGTGTGCTGCTGCTGCTTGTAAAGAAGATCCATGTGGCTTTTTGCATTAGAAAAATATGAATGAGTTAAATTTAGAGCAGGGCTACCAAGTTTGTACTTGGGCAAGGACATATTTAGATCTTGGTGTTCCAGGAACTGTGTCTCCCTTCTCATGGGGGAGTCAGTAAATCCAATAAATCCATGGAGTCTTTTCAGAGAACCATGGAATGGTTTGGCTTTGAAGGGACTTAAAAATCACCACGGGCAGGGACACCTTCCAGGTGTCCAGCCTGGCCTTGGACACTCCCAGGGCTGGGGCAGCCACAGGAGCTCTGGGGAGCCTGTGCCAGGGCATTTTGGGTCAAAACGTTCAGGGGAGGAAAAATCCCACCCAAAATGAGCATGATCCACCCCACCTTTGCTGCAAAGTGTGTGGGCTCCTTTGTGACGTGTGAAAAAATAGCTGGGAATAGTGACAGAAAGAGAGACCAGGGCTGGTGTTCTCCAGGCTGGGATCTCCAGGGCTGGTGTTCTCCAGGCTGGGATCTCCAGGGCTGGTGTTCTCCAGGCTGTGACACCTCCAGGGCTGAGGTAAACTGGGCTCTGTGTGCCCTCCAGTCCCACTAAACATCCTGGCTGAGTTAAACTGGGCTCTGTGTGCCCTCCAGTCCCAATAAACACCCTGGCTGAGTTAAACTGGGCTCTGTGTGTCCCCCAGTCCCTTTGAACACCCTGGCTGAGTTAAACTGGGCTCTGTGTGCCCTCCAGTCCCTTTTTTAAAATAATATACAATAACAAAAAAAAAAAAAAAAAACAAAAAAAAAAAAAAAACCAAACAAACAAACAAAAAAACACTGCTAAGGACAATAAACATTGCAAAATATCCATACTTCGCAGTTAACATTATATTCTTTAATTCTGGGGTATTATAACACAAACCATTATCCACAAATTAACTGCTACATACTACAACTAATAATGTGCTTAGAAATCTGTAAGGTGAAGAAATATATACAATATCCCTGCCTTCCATACTCTAGGATATTTATTGAGATGATCTCCCATCATTATTTCATTAGGTAGAAAAGACAAATAATGTATTAAATTAAAGTTTTATTTTATACTGATTCCTCTGACCCTTTGAAAAGAATCATGAGCCATACTTCCTGCACGGTCTTTAATTTTTGGCCTACTTTTCCTTCTATGCATTAGCAATTGCCCAGAATCCAATCACAGTCAAGAGCTTAATTAACAGCAAGCATTTAGAAAGATCACAATCATCTTAACTAGGATGTCTGTAAGTCAAAGTAGCAATACTAACTTTATTCTATTTACTGAATAGAAGTCAGAAAAACCAACTATTACATTCTGAACTTCCCAGAACTATCTTTTCCTCCCCTGTTTAAAAAATAAAGGCAAACCCTATCACCACACCTACAAGCATGGAAAAGGTGGCTTTAAAGTTACTGGGAAGATTTGTGCCTTCTCTCTAAACTAGAACATCAACCTCCAGCCAACCAGGAGCAAAATAAAACAACAAATATTGGACATGAAACTGTGAGGAATTTTGAACTGCAATACTGCTTAGTACTTACTGTGAGAAATGAAACACTGGAGATGGGAGCTCTTTTTCACAGTGGCAGATGCTAGTTAATGTTGATGAAGTTGATAGGATCTTAATTTGAAGTGTCAGTCTGTTGTTGAATGTTGAATGTTTGCTTTTGGTTGCCACTGTTAAGTGCTACTATCTTACCCTGTGTTTGCATCCCTTTCCATCAGGAACCACTTCCCCTGCTCCCAGTGGGACTTGCACCCGGACTGAATTTAATGAGGAGATGTTGGTACGATATGGACTCTCTCAAAAACAACAAACCAGCACATAAACTATGATCTTACCCTGGCAGCACCACAGGGAATCACCCACCATTGAGCAGAGCAGGATTACGTCCTGTCACCATGGCTTGAGGAGTACTCAGTCTGGGTGACACCCCTAAACTACGAGCCAGTATTTTCTTCCTAAGGATTCTCCTGAGGACACAAGGCCCAGCTCTGCTGAGAGACAAAGCTGCACTCCTCCTCCTCCTCCTCCTCCTCCTCCTCCTCAGAGTCCTGTGGGAGCAGCGGCAGTGTGTGCGACCCCTTGGCTTCCCCACCCAGAGCTGCTCTTAATAAAGGTGTTTTTAAAGGAGTTGCTCTCCTGGCCCTGTCTATGACAGGGATTAAATTCTTTACCAGAGGGTGAGGCCCTGGCACAGGTGCCAGACCAGCTGTGGCTGCCCCTGGATCCCTGGCAGTGCCCAAAGCCAGGTTGGACACTGGGGCTGGAGCACCTGGGACAGTGGGAGGTGTCCCTGCCGTGGCAGGGTGGCACTGGGTGGCTCTGAGGTCCCTGCCCACCCAAACCATTCCATGATCCTGCAGCACTGTCCAAGGTATCACCAGCACGGAGGCTCACAGCGTGGTGGTGGTGTGAGGATGGTGATGGTGATGAAGATGGTGTGAGGATGGTGATGGTGATGAAGATGGTGTGAGGTTTGCATGCCAAGGCAGGGGTTTGGCCCAGCCACCCCAGGGAATGCAGCAGCAGGGTCACAGTGCCTGGGCCGTGCCCCTGTGCTGGATAAATGAGATTCCCAGGGAATTGTGTCACTGAGAGTGAGAACAGAGACAGGGGAGAGGTGGGGACGTGGGAATGGACCCAGAGCCTGGCAGGTCAGGCTGGGCTGTCATCAGAGCAAGGCTGGGGCTGGCTGGGGCATGCAGCCTCATTAAGGGCTGAAATGTGGCACCACTTGTCAGCTGTCAGACAGAGAGAACGAGCTCCCGAGGGCAGAGGTTGGAGCAGGACAGAAATCAAAGCAGGAATTGCAGCCAGCTGCTCTTTCCCTGGCAAGGGCACACAGCCATGGGTCAGCTCCTGGGGCTGGCTGCACGTGCAGGGACACAGAGATCACCCCGCACGGGTGACAGTCACTGCCCAGCCCTGGTGTCCCACAGGCCATCCCCCTCATTCCCTGGGTTTGCAGGGATCAGGAAGACAAAAGGAGCCCCAAGGGCTGGGAATGGCTTTCCCAGCCCAGCCAGGGCAGAGGCCACTCCTCTCCAGCCTGTCCCTGTCACTGCTGGGGCTCAGCGTGGCCACCACTGGCGGCCACAGGGAGCTGGCACCGCGGGGACTGGGGCTCCCTGCCAGAGCCAGAGCAAGCCCAGGCACATCCCCACTGCTCCAAGCATTCTTGGCTTCCAGGCCACGAGGAAACAGAACCCAGTGTCCCTGCCCAGGCAGGCTGGGATGGGATGGCCTTTCAGGTCTCTTCCAGCCCAAACCGCTCTGGGGTTCTGTGATTTTTGGAAAACCATTCCCAGTCCCCGCCAGCTCTCAGTGCTCTCCTCATGAACAGTTCAGACACCTCTGGAGAGCTTTTAAATGCAATTTATTTTCCCTTCAGATGAAGCCAGGATTGAGTTTTGGAAGGAGAGGAGAAGGTTGGGAAGGAGCAAGGGGCGCCTCCCGGGCAAATCCCGCTGGCTCTGTTGTTATGTGGAATTGGGCTGCATCTGTCACATCTGATTAGATTGTGTTGTCCTTTTTTATCGCCCTGATCTATGCTATGATTCTTCTGGTTTTATGTGACATTTCCTTGGCAATAGAACTGCTTGGATTAGATATTCAGAGTGCTTCCCTCACCATAAAATATCCAAATTGCAAAGGGTTATTTATTTGCACAGTTATGTTTTGCTTTGTCTTTTTGTTTATTTTTAATGTCGCTTTTTTATGATATTTTTGTGTGCTGCTGCTGCTTGTAAAGAAGATCCATGTGGCTTTTTGCATTAGAAAAATATGAATGAGTTAAATTTAGAGCAGGGCTACCAAGTTTGTACTTGGGCAAGGACATATTTGGATCTTGGTGTTCCAGGAACTGTGTCTCCCTTCTCATGGGGGAGTCAGTAAATCCAATAAATCCATGGAGTCTTTTCAGAGAACCATGGAATGGTTTGGCTTTGAAGGGACTTAAAAATCACCACGGGCAGGGACACCTTCCAGGTGTCCAGCCTGGCCTTGGACACTCCCAGGGCTGGGGCAGCCACAGGAGCTCTGGGGAGCCTGTGCCAGGGCATTTTGGGTCAAAACGTTCAGGGGAGGAAAAATCCCACCCAAAATGAGCATGATCCACCCCACCTTTGCTGCAAAGTGTGTGGGCTCCTTTGTGACGTGTGAAAAAATAGCTGGGAATAGTGACAGAAAGAGAGACCAGGGCTGGTGTTCTCCAGGCTGGGATCTCCAGGGCTGGTGTTCTCCAGGCTGTGACACCTCCAGGGCTGGTGTTCTCCAGGCTGGGATCTCCAGGGCTGGTGTTCTCAGGGCTGGTGTTCTCCAGGGCTGGTGTTCTCCAGGCTGGGATCACCAGGGCTGGTGTTCCCCAGGCTGTGACACCTCCAGGGCTGAGTTAAACTGGGCTCTGTGTGCCCTCCAGTCCCTTTGAACACCCTGGCTGAGTTAAACTGGGCTCACCAACCACCAAGGAGGGTTTCATCCCTGCCGAAGGGCTGGCAGTGGATGGTCTTTGGGGTCCCTTCCAGCCCAAACCTCGCTGGGGCTCCGTGTGGAGCTGGGGCTGCTGCTGGGCTCCACATTCCTGCAGAGAGGAGCTGAGCTGCAGGAGCCCGCTGGGCAGGGACCCTCTGGGTGACATCCATTCCCTGTGGCCCGTGGCAGGCCGGTGGGGTCGGGAAGGGAAGGGTGTCAGGAGAGTGGTGGCACCAGTGCCCCCACTGTCCCTCTCTGTCAGCCCCCAGGACCCCTGGCAGGTCCCTCCACGGGCCTGACCCCGGCCCAGCACACCTGGGCACATCTCTGTGCCAGCAGAGCCTCTTCCCATTTTCATCCAGGATCAGCAGGGCTGAAAGATTCCCATTAAACACCAACTTTGTGCCTGTGTGTGCATGTGCTCAGAAGATAAATATAATCCCTGGGACCGAGTGTCTAATAAACTCCTTTCTGGAGTCTGCTGATTATCCCACGGAGGTGAATCCATGCTGATGAATTAGCAATGGGCTGTTGGAGCAGCCCTGGCTCCTCTTTGCCGAGGCAATTTTCCTGCTGAGGTAAGGAGTGTTTGCCAAGCCAAACATCCAGCGGTGTTATCTTTGTCTCTTTGTGTGCAGGAGAACAATTCCCAGCTCCCCACCAAACCCCGGCCGTGCAGAGGGAATGGCTGAAGGCTGGGCTGGTTTGAGCCTGGAAAGAGGGGCTGGGAAGGATTTGCATCTCAGCTCAGAGACAAGGCACGTGTTAATGAGCCCCGGCAGAGCCGGGCACAGCCCTGCCCTTCTGTCCAAGGACACCTGGGCAGCTCACAGGGGTCACCTGGGCACTGGCAGGGACACTGCAGCAGCAGCCAGGGGTGCTGGCAGCCCGTGACACAGGGAGGGAGCGCCAGCTTCACGGGGACAGACCCCAGGGAGCACCAAGGGCTGAGCCCTGCAGCGCTGTGGCTGCTCAGGGGCAGCAGCTGGGGACACACACCGCCAGCCCCTGGGGACAGGGACAACAGGGACAGCAGGAACAGGGACAGCAGGGACAGCAGGGACAGCACGGACAGGGACAGCACGGACAGGGACAGGGACAGGGACAGCAGGGACAGCACGGACAGGGACAGCAGGGACAGGGACAGCCCCGAGGGAACAGGGACAGCAGTAAGGGAACAGGGACAGGGACAGAACAACATGGACAGGGACAACAGGAACAGGGACAGGAGGAACAGCAGGGACAGGGGCAACAGGGACAGAGCCAGGGCCAGCAGGGATAGGGGACAGGACAGCAGGGACAGGGACAGCAGGAACAGAGACAGGGACAGGAGGGACAGCAGGGACAGGGACAGGAAGGACAGGAGGGACGCAGGGACAGGGACAGCATGGACAGGGGCAGCAGGGACAGGAGGAGCAGGGGCAGGGAAGCAGCTGCAGATGGATTTGGAGGGCAGCACACCCCGGCAGAGTCGTGCCAAAGGCAGCAGAGCCCGGCGCTGCCCGGGTCCTGCTCCCACCCAGGCCTGAAGTGAATGTTCTGCCAGGACTGAACAGCCCCAGGCAGCTCCCGGCATGGGCTGGGAGGGGGAAATTCCAGCAGTTCCCACTGGAAAGCCCTTCCTGAGCCCTGCCTGGCCCCAGCCCACCCCGCCGGGCTGTCAGTGCCTCTTGGGGGTGACTTACTGAAATAATATTTTACAGATAGGAATTGTTTTCCACTTAACAAATGCTTTGCTTTGCATGGTCCTACATCCACGCTGACTCCACACATCCTCCCTTGTCGTTGCACAGGGTGTTTAAACTTCCCAGGCTGCATGCCCACAATCCCACTGCTGCCACGGGGCTGCAGCGCTGCCAGGGCTGGGCCAGCTGTGAGCACAGCTGGGCTGGCTCGGGGCAGCAGTGCCACATGTCCCTGGGCTGGCTCAGGCTCAGGGCAGCAGTGCCACATGTCCCTGGGCTGGCTCAGGCTCAGGGCAGCAGTGCCACATGTCCCTGGGCTGGCTCAGGCTCAGGGCAGCAGTGCCACATGTCCCTGGGCTGGCTCAGGCTCAGGGCAGCAGTGCCACATGTCCCTGGGCTGGCTCAGGCTCAGGGCAGCAGTGCCACATGTCCCTGGGCTGGCTCAGGCTCAGGGCAGCAGTGCCACATGTCCCTGGGCTGGCTCAGGCTCAGGGCAGCAGTGCCACATGTCCCTGGGCTGGCTCAGGCTCAGGGCAGCAGTGCCACATGTCCCTGGGCTGGCTCAGGCTCAGGGCAGCAGTGCCACATGTCCCTGGGCTGGCTCAGGCTCAGGGCAGCAGTGCCACATGTCCCTGGGCTGGCTCAGGCTCAGGGCAGCAGTGCCACATGTCCCTGGGCTGGCTCAGGCTCAGGGCAGCAGTGCCACATGTCCCTGGGCAGGCTCAGGCTCAGGGCAGCAGTGCCACGTTCCCCTGGCAGTGCCCAGCCCAGCTGCCTGGCCGGGGGCAGAGCAGGCTCCCTAAGACAGGAGCTCCACGAGAGGACAAAGGCTGGAGCACAGGCGGAGGGGCAGGGCTGGGGACAGCCCTGGGAGTGCTCCATGACCCGTTCCCCAGCCTGGCTGTCCCCAGGCTGGCAGTGGAAGGAGCAGGATCAGGACGTGCCAGCCCGAGCGGGGCATGCAGCATCCCTGCTGGCCCACGGCTGTGGCAGCATTTGCATTTAGATGGGAGCAGTTATGAGCTCCAACAGCCTTGTGTCACCACAGCTGCTGCTCACAGCTGCTCCTTGATGGAAAAAGGTCCCTTCTGGTGGTCACACCTCGTCGGGGCACTGCAGTCCTGGGGTCTTCCCCCCTTCCTCCGAATAAAAGCGTGGGCTGGAGGTGGCAGAGAGCACAAACCCCCCGTGGAATTTCCCTTTCCTCACTCCAGTCTCAGCTCTGACAGACGGGTGGGAGGGGGCTCTGCCAGGCCAGGAGCATTCCCGTGGGAGGGAGGGGGCTGCAGGCAGGGCTGAAGGTGACCCAGGACGGGGCAGGTGCTGCTCATCACCCACAGGGGCTACAGGGCACAGCCTCCATGGGCTGCAGGCACAGAAGGCTTTGGAACCCTAAGGACAATTTAATGCCACCCTGCCATGGCAGGGACACCTCCCACTGCCCCAGGTGCTCCAGCCCCAGTGTCCAGCCTGGCCTGGGACATGCCAGGGATCCAGAGGCAGCCACAGCTGCTCTGGGCACCTGTGCCAGGGCCTCACACCCTCCCAGCCAGGAATTCCTTGCCAAAATCCCATCTGACCCTGCAGTGGGAGCCATTCCTGTCTCTCCAGGCCCTGTCCAAAGTGCCTCTCCAGATTTCTTGTTCCAGTCCCCCCTGGAACTCTCTCCCTGCAGGGGCTCTCAGGTCAGACACCCCTGGACATCCCAAATCCACATCACCCCAGACCCACACATCTGCCCGTCAGGAAATGAGCCAAGCCCCCAGTAAACACTCCCAGGAGCTCGGGGGAATCCAGCCCAGCCTGGCTGTGCTCCCGGGGGAGCAGAGCTCCCCAGGTCCTTGGAGCACTCCGACCTCTCCCAGCAGAGTCCAGCAGGAGCTCCGTGCCTGGCCCCAGAGAGGGACAGCTCTGCAGGGACGGGGTGCTGGGTGCCACGCTGGGGCTGAATGTCCCCTGCAGGGCTTGTGACACGAAAGAAAATTAAATGTTCCGTTTAAATACATTCGCTATGACCACAGAATTGTTTAGGCTGGGAAAGACCTCAAGGACTGAGCCCAACCGTTCAGGACCCAGCAGCACCAGCAGCCCTTGTGCAGCACCTGGGGTGACCTTGGTGGCAGGGGGGACACAGGGACAGCCCCGGGAAGGGCAGCCCAGAGCCCAGCCAGCACACCCCTCCCTGCTGTGGTACCACTGAGCCGCTGCCAGCTGGGACTCCACCGGCCCATGTCACTGTCCCCACCCCAAAAGGCCAAGCCAGGGCAGCTGGAAGGTTTTGTGCTGAATCACAGCGCCTTGGGCAGGCCAGGAGCCAGCAGGGGACAGCTCCCACTGCCCACTCCTGCAGCTGGGGTGGGACAAAGGCTGGGGTGGGATAAAAGTCTGGGGTGGGGTAAATGCTGGGGTGGGGTAAATGCTGGGGTGGGACAAAAGCCAAGGATGGGATAAATGCTGGGGATGGGATAAAATCTGGGGTAGGATAAAAATCTGGGGTGGGATAAAATCTGTGCTGGGACAAAAGCTGGGGATGGGATAGGAGCCAAGGGTGGGATAAAATCCAAGCATCCCACTCAGGACTTGAGCAGGCACTCGAATCCTGTGGTTCCCTCTGCAGGAAGTGCCCCCTGCCCCTTGCAGATCCACTGCTGATTTGTTTACCAACCCAATTTTAAAACTAACATTAACCAGTATTAGGCTCTTGACAGGGATGGGTTTTTCCCCTTCAGTGGTGAAATTGGATGTGAATTTTGAATTTTCCAGTCAATTGAGCAAGCTAAGCACTGCTGATGCAACAGGCCCTGTAACGTGTGTGTGTTTTATTCCATTTTTCCTTGAGGGATCTGTATCAGAATAGACACAAGGAAAAGATGAAAAGAATGGGAGATACTGTAAATTACAGGATCAGTCCTTGGGGGACACTGAAATCCTTTCCAGGGTATTTTCCTTTGCATCCTGGGGCTTATCCCAGGGTCCCCCTAAGCAGTGACATTTCCTGGAAGGAAAAAGGGCTCAGACAGGACTGGGAGGAGCAGAGTTAGTTGGAACAGGAGCCTTGCTCAGCAGCAGACACAGGAAATGGCCGTTCTGGGATGGAAATCTCAGTGTGTCCCATGACACCAGAGTCCTGGGACAGGTTTAGGAGCTCAGGGACAATTCTGGAAATCCTGGATTTAGGAGGGGTCATGGCAAACCTGGAGCTCAGACCTGACCTGGGTAACCCAGAAACACCCTCTCCAAAAATGAGCCTGTTTGGCCACTTTCCATGGAGCCCCCCGGAGCACTGCTGGTGCTCCCCAGTGCCAAACCCATCCACAGCCCTGGAGCACGGACTGCAGCATGGGAGCAGCTCAGGGCTGGCCCTTCCCTGCCCTGCAGAGCTCCAGCAGCCCAGGATGGGGAGCAGCCCAGGTTTGGTCCTTCCCAGGATCAGGAGCAGCCCAGGTCTGGTCCTTCCCTGCCCTGCAGAGCTCCAGCAGTCCCAGGATGGGGAATAGCTGAGGTTTGGTCCTTCCCAGGATCAGGAACAGCTCAGGTTTGGTCCTTCCCAGGATGGGGAGCAGCCCAGGTTTGGTCCTTCCCAGGATGGGGAATAGCTGAGGGCTGGTCCTTCCCAGGATGGGGAGCAGCCCAGGTTTGGTCCTTCCCAGGATCAGGAGCAGCCCAGGTCTGGTCCTTCCCTGCCCTGCAGAGCTCCAGCAGTCCCAGGATGGGGAATAGCTGAGGTTTGGTCCTTCCCAGGATCAGGAACAGCTCAGGTTTGGTCCTTCCCAGGATGGGGAGCAGCCCAGGTTTGGTCCTTCCCAGGATGGGGAATAGCTGAGGGCTGGTCCTTCCCAGGATGGGGAGCAGCCCAGGTTTGGTCCTTCCCAGGGTCAGGAACAGCCCAGGTTTGTTCCTTCCCAGGATCAGGAACAGCCCAGGTTTGGTCCTTCCCAGGATTGTGAGCAGCCCAGGTTTGATCCTTCCCAGGATCGGGAGCAGCCCAGGTTTGGTCCTTCCCAGGGTCAGGAACAGCCCAGGTTTGTTTGGTCCTTCCCTGCCCTGCAGAGCTGCAGCAGCCCGGAGCCATGGGACAGCTGGCTGCTGAGCTGCAGGGCTGGGCTGGCTCTGGGCAGGCTGTAAATCTGCGTTTGGGCCATCAGGCTTTATTTCCCGTGTGTTCCTTCTCCACACGGAGTGTTTTTGGAGAAGGGGTTTGCACCAGGAGCAGCCTGGGGAGCAGCAGACGGGCACGGCTCTGCCAGGCTCAGCTCCTCACCCTGCCCAGGGCTCCCTCCTGCACCCTGCCCTTCAGCTCCCAGCCCAGGTGTGCCCCAGGTGTGACCTGCACTGACAGAGCGCAGCACATCCCTCTGTTCTTCCCAGAGCAGTGACTGACCCAGCCTGAGCAGGGGTTTGCAGGGGCTCTGCTTCCTGGGGAACGCCCAGGTGCTCCACATCCACAGCTTTGGCATGGCCTCACAACAGACAGGGACTGAGTTCTTATTCTTAACCAGACTTTTGGTGCCCAAAGAATAGTTCTGACTGAAATGCTGCCCTCAGGTTTCACATTTCTTTCTGTCCTTGTGGCAGAAGCAGGATTTTAGGATTTCCAGTGTCCCCAGTTCCCTCCTGCCTCACCCTGGCCATTCAGGATACGCTCCCAGCTCATTTCCCTCTTCCCTGCAAGGGTTAACAATAACTCACCAGTGAGCCCCGGGCTCTCACTCCCAAACCTGTTCCAAGGGACCTGCTGCTTGGAACACATTTGTGTCCCAGGGAGGCCAGGCATGTCCAGGGCACTCTGAGCCACAGGGAATGTGCTGTACCCCAGCAGGGCAGCCAGGAGTGCCCACTGCATCTGCAGAGAGACCCTGCTCTGGGCTGGGCACTGCCAGCAGGAGAGATCCCTGCTCTGGGCTGGGCACTGCCAGCAGGAGAGATCCCTGCTCTGGGCTGGGCACTGCCAGCAGGAGAGATCCCTGCTCTGGGCTGGGCACTGCCAGCAGGAGAGATCCCTGCTCTGGGCTGGGCACTGCCAGCAGGAGAGATCCCTGCTCTGGGCTGGGCACTGCCAGCAGGAGAGATCCCTGCTCTGGGCTGGGCACTGCCAGCAGGAGAGATCCCTGCTCTGGGCTGGGCACTGCCAGCAGGAGAGATCCCTGCTCTGGGCTGGGCACTGCCAGCAGGAGAGATCCCTGCTCTGGGCTGGGCACTGCCAGCAGGAGAGATCCCTGCTCTGGGCTGGGCACTGCCAGCAGGAGAGATCCCTGCTCTGGGCTGGGCACTGCCAGCAGGAGAGATCCCTGCTCTGGGCTGGGCACTGCCAGCAGGAGAGATCCCTGCTCTGGGCTGGGCACTGCCAGCAGGAGAGATCCCTGCTCTGGGCTGGGCACTGCCAGCAGGAGAGATCCCTGCTCTGGGCTGGGCACTGCCAGCAGGAGAGATCCCTGCTCTGGGCTGGGCACTGCCAGCAGGAGAGATCCCTGCTCTGGGCTGGGCACTGCCAGCAGGAGAGATCCCTGCTCTGGGCTGGGCACTGCCAGCAGGAGAGATCCCTGCTCTGGGCTGGGCACTGCCAGCAGGAGAGATCCCTGCTCTGGGCTGGGCACTGCCAGCAGGAGAGATCCCTGCTCTGGGCTGGGCACTGCCAGCAGGAGAGATCCCTGCTCTGGGCTGGGCACTGCCAGCAGGAGAGATCCCTGCTCTGGGCTGGGCACTGCCAGCAGGAGAGATCCCTGCTCTGGGCTGGGCACTGCCAGCAGGAGAGATCCCTGCTCTGGGCTGGGCACTGCCAGCAGGAGAGATCCCTGCTCTGGGCTGGGCACTGCCAGCAGGAGAGATCCCTGCTCTGGGCTGGGCACTGCCAGCAGGAGAGATCCCTGCTCTGGGCTGGGCACTGCCAGCAGGAGAGATCCCTGCTCTGGGCTGGGCACTGCCAGCAGGAGAGATCCCTGCTCTGGGCTGGGCACTGCCAGCAGGAGAGATCCCTGCTCTGGGCTGGGCACTGCCAGCAGGAGAGATCCCTGCTCTGGGCTGGGCACTGCCAGCAGGAGAGATCCCTGCTCTGGGCTGGGCACTGCCAGCAGGAGAGATCCCTGCTCTGAGCTGGGCTGGGCACTGCCAGCAGAGAGATCCCTGCTCTGTTCCAGGCTGGAGCAGGACACGCTCATTTCCCGGCTCCCACGGGGTGCCATCCTTTTATTAAACCCCAGACAAGCCTGACACCTTGGTGACAGAATATAATTTCTCTAACCAAGTGTCTTGACACCAAAAATTAGGCTAAATTGCATTATTTTACAGGAGCAGATGGGAATGCTAAACACTTGCCCAGGGAAAGCTGGCACTGCCACAGCCCACGGTGCCACCACGGGCTCCTGCCGGGCCCTGCAGCCAGGCAGGAGCGCAGCCAAGGTCCATCCCTGTGCTCCCTGCCAAGGAGCAGCCTGGCTCCTGCCCGAGCCCGGCAGGCCTGGGGGTGCCGGGACAAGGGCAGATGGCAGGATCCGGGATCAGGGAGGCTGGAAAATCCCTCCAGGGCCATCCCGTCCCAGCTGTGCCACATCCCCCTTGTCCCAGCCCAGGGTGGCACCTCCTGCGACCGGGACTCCAAACCTCCCTGGCAGCCCCTATCCACGGCCTGAGCCCTTTTCCTTGGGGAAATCCCTGAGGAAACAAGAACACTGCAGGGACACGGCAGGGACACGGCAGAGACATGGCAGGGACATGGCAGGGACACACTCTGTGCCTCGGAGTCCCTGGGGGGTGAAACCCCCTGCCCACCCTTCCCTGGGGGACAGGGGAAGGGAAGGGAAGGGAAGGGAAGGGAAGGGAAGGGAAGGGAAGGGAAGGGAAGGGAAGGGAAGGGAAGGGAAGGGAAGGCTCCCCACACCCGGGGCTGCCCAGGCCAGCTCTGCCCCAGCCAGGCTGCACTGAGCACTCCAGGAGCGGGGAAAGCCCGCCTGTGCCAAAGCCCCACGCCTGCCCTGGGGCTGTTTGGAGCTGGCTGCAGCGGGCAGCAGGGACAGTGCCATCCATGCTGACACCCAGCACTGCCCTGGACAGCGAGGCTGCCCCAGCTTGGATCGGCAGTGGCACTTTTCGGGATGCTCTCCAAGTGGTCAGTGTGCTTCTGGATGCCGGGCTCCACATCCAGCTGTCACATCCACCCTTTGGAGGAGGATGACGCGTTTGGCCCTCCCAACACTCCCTTGTTCCATGCCCAAGTTCCTCATCCCTGATCTGAAACACCACCAACTGGAAGTCTCTGCACGAATGAAGCCACCCCAAAACTCCGGGTAATTTCTATAAATGCAGACCCAAGTGCAAATTGGAGCAGATTGGGCAATTTCTGCACGCTCAGGAAGCAGAAATGCAAGGAGTTTTTAAGAAACAGTTGGGGAGAAAGCAATCAAAACGACAACAACAACAACAACCAAAAAGAAAAAGAGATGTAGATGTGGGAAAAAAAAATGGTGTGCTGGAAATGGCAGCGTTTAGCTGGAAAGGAACCCCCCAGGAGGGCAAAGAGATGATGCTGAGGGAGGAGGAGATGGGGAAGCAGCAGCAGAGAGGGAAAGCAGCAAAGAGGCTGAGCTGGGGGGAGAGAGTGAGAGCAGCAGAGAGAACACAAACCGTCGTTAATTAGGGCAGCAAACAGAAATAATGAGCAGCAAATTGCAGGGAGCTTTGGCAATTAACGGCACGGAATGCACTGCTCCTGCTCGGGCAGGCTCCGCACAGCCTCCCCTGCAGGACACCAGGGCAGCGTGGGCACAGCTGGCACAGCTGGCACTGCTGTGTCACCTGAGGGAACAGCTGGGGAGCTCACAGAGGGTGACAAGTGTGGGTGGCAGAGGGTTTCAGGGAAGCATTGCAGTTTGATAATGCTCTGAGTGAGGGAATGTGTGTATGACATGTCGGGAAGGAATTCCTGGCTGGGAGGGTGGGCAGGGGCTGGGCTGGAATTGCCAGAGCAGCTGTGGCTGCCCTGGATCCCTGGCAGTGTCCCAGGCC
>NW_024519874.1:414223-509682 GCF_017590135.1 Pyrgilauda ruficollis
CCCACGCCTGCCCTGGGGCTGTTTGGAGCTGGCTGCAGCGGGCAGCAGGGACAGTGCCATCCATGCTGACACCCAGCACTGCCCTGGACAGCGAGGCTGCCCCAGCTTGGATCGGCAGTGGCACTTTTCGGGATGCTCTCCAAGTGGTCAGTGTGCTTCTGGATGCCGGGCTCCACATCCAGCTGTCACATCCACCCTTTGGAGGAGGATGACGCGTTTGGCCCTCCCAACACTCCCTTGTTCCATGCCCAAGTTCCTCATCCCTGATCTGAAACACCACCAACTGGAAGTCTCTGCACGAATGAAGCCACCCCAAAACTCCGGGTAATTTCTATAAATGCAGACCCAAGTGCAAATTGGAGCAGATTGGGCAATTTCTGCACGCTCAGGAAGCAGAAATGCAAGGAGTTTTTAAGAAACAGTTGGGGAGAAAGCAATCAAAACGACAACAACAACAACAACCAAAAAGAAAAAGAGATGTAGATGTGGGGAAAAAAAATGGTGTGCTGGAAATGGCAGCGTTTAGCTGGAAAGGAACCCCCCAGGAGGGCAAAGAGATGATGCTGAGGGAGGAGGAGATGGGGAAGCAGCAGCAGAGAGGGAAAGCAGCAAAGAGGCTGAGCTGGGGGGAGAGAGTGAGAGCAGCAGAGAGAACACAAACCGTCGTTAATTAGGGCAGCAAACAGAAATAATGAGCAGCAAATTGCAGGGAGCTTTGGCAATTAACGGCACGGAATGCACTGCTCCTGCTCGGGCAGGCTCCGCACAGCCTCCCCTGCAGGACACCAGGGCAGCGTGGGCACAGCTGGCACAGCTGGCACTGCTGTGTCACCTGAGGGAACAGCTGGGGAGCTCACAGAGGGTGACAAGTGTGGGTGGCAGAGGGTTTCAGGGAAGCATTGCAGTTTGATAATGCTCTGAGTGAGGGAATGTGTGTATGACATGTCGGGAAGGAATTCCTGGCTGGGAGGGTGGGCAGGGGCTGGGCTGGAATTGCCAGAGCAGCTGTGGCTGCCCTGGATCCCTGGCAGTGTCCCAGGCCAGGCTGGATCCACCTGGGACAGTGGGAGCTGTCCCTGCCACGGCAGGAGTGGGGCTGGCTGGGATTTCAGGACCTGTCCAACCCAACCATTCCCGGGTTCTGGAATTCCAAACACACTGTGCCACATCAGCCAGCTCTGGGTGCTGCCTCCTCACAGCAGCTCAGCTGTGTTGGAGGACGTTGCAGGATCCTGCTCCTGTCCCAGGGGATCCCAGCCCTGAGCCTGCCTGCAGGGTGGAGATGGGGCACAGGGGCTGTTCCTTCCCTTCCTGCCCCGAAAGGGAATTCCCAGCAAGGGGGATTCCCGGGGGGGTGAGAGTGGCCGAGCACGGCTGCCATGGGGGGTTTAACCCCCTGACCTCAGTGCCCACCCTTGGGCATCCCCAGGGGTCATCCAAGGGTCTGATTCCCACTGCAGGATTTGGGGTCGGAGGATTGGTCAGGCTGGAAAAGCCCTCTAAGATCACCGAGTCCAACCATCCCCAGCAGTGCCACACCACTGCCCCTGTCCCCAGGTGCCACATCCACGGGCTGTGAAATCCCCCAGGGCTGGGGACTCCAGCCCTGCCCTGGGCAGCTGGGCAGTGCCGGGCAACAATCTTGGCAAAGAAATGCTTCCCAGCATCTAGCCCAAACCTTCCCTGGGGCAGCCTGAGGTCGTTTCCCCCTGGAGAGGGAATCCAGGCCCCTGACCCCAGAGTGCCTGGCGCTCCTGGAGCAGTGGGAATTCAAATCCTTTCTGTGCTCCTGCCAGCCCTAGAGGAACCAGCTGAGGTCCCCCAGGTGTGCTCAGCAGTCGGACAGCAGTCAGGTCCTGGCAGAGCCAGCTGAGACCCCGTCCTGGCCGCAGGGGCAGGGAGCAGAGCCCACCCAGGGCCAATCTGTGTGTCACTGCCCCGGGCCAGGAGGGGATGGCTCTGGGCACGAGATCCTCCTCCAAGGGCAGCTCCGAGATCCCGTCTGGCAGGGACATGGGGCAAGGGAAGGGCTGGGGGGAACAGGAGGGAAAACAGAGCCTGGAGCATGGACAGAGCAGGGAACAGGCACAGGGCAATGCCAGGGTGGGACCTGCTGAGCCTGGGAACAGGGAGTGGACATGGAGATGGACAGAGAGATGGACACGGAGATGGACACAGAGATGGACATGGAGATGGACACGGAGATGGACATGGAGATGGACAGAGAGATGGACATGGAGATGGACAGAAAGATGGACATGGAGATGGACAGAGAGATGGACAGAGAGATGGACAGAGAGATGGACAGAGAGATGGACAGAGAGATGGACAGAGAGATGGACAGAGAGATGGACAGAGAGATGGACAGAGAGATGGACAGAGAGATGGACAGAGAGATGGACACAGAGATGGACATGGAGATGGACATGGAGATGGACACGGAGATGGACACAGGGCTGGACACAGGGCTGGACACAGAGATGGACACACAGCTGGACACAGAGATGGACACAGGTCTGGACACAGGTCTGGACACAGAGATGGACACACAGCTGGACACAGCACGGGACCAGCACAGCTGCTCCAGAGGGGCAGCTGGGGTTCACAGGGGGAGGCAGGAAATGACAGAGGGTTTTTAGCAGGCCTGGGCACAGAAATGACCGAAGGAGCCTAAATCTGCTCTGGCAGTACATCTGGGCACCTGCATTGGTTTTCCCCTCTTATTTCCAGGCTCTTTTTCCCAGCTGTCAGCAGTGCAGGCACTGGCCATGGAACAACCTTTAGCTCCTGCAGAGCTGAAGGAAAATAAACCAAACAAATCAAAGAGTCCTCTTGAAACCCATTGGGCTGGGACACAACAAGTGAAATATTTATGACAGAGTTCCTCCATCAAAAGGGCAAGAGGGAAACATGAGCTGAAGCAATGGGTAAGGAGCAGAGGAAGGATCTGTCAGTCTGGTGGAGCCAAACAGAATTTCAGATGCAAACACACTGGTGTTTGAAAAGAAACTTCTTGGTGTGATTTTGTTTGCCTGGGAGAGCTCTCCTATTTCATCTTTTCTTATTCTTGTCCTTGGAGTTATTGAAGTATCCAGGACACCTCTTGCAAGTCAAATACGAGTCCTATGCCTTTCACTGTCTCCCTCAAAGAAACCTTTTCACCAATTAAAAATGAGGGGAATTCAACTCAGGCCCAACTGAAAGAACATCTTCTTGTCTGTGAATCTTGGCAAAACACAAGGCTTTCCATTTGAAGCTTAATTCTGTTTTTTATGGTGTTATTTTGGGGGAACAGTGGAAACCCCACTTCTGCCTGTTAGCCCATGGATCTGGGAAATAATTCCTCCTGCAGAACCAGAGCATCCCGTGACAGTGAGAACCCTCCCACGCTGGAGATCAAAAGCTGAACCTCACGCCTGTGCCAGGTATTTATTGGTTGCCATCCTTTGTTTACCTCCTTAGCTGACTTTTCTCCTGCTCCTCTCTCAGAGGTGCCATTCATTTCTCAGCTAAACATTTCATTCAGGAGCAGTGGATTCCTTTTTGGGATAAATGGCTGTCACTGTCTCCTCTCAGCAGCAATTAAAGCTCTCAGCATCCCAGGTGATGAGCAGTTCGTGCTCCTGTCACGGATAACAAGTTCTTCTGGGGAAGGAGCTGACTGATTCCACTGCCAGGAGCCAGAGTCAGCTCCTGGATCCTCCCAGGGAAAGGCACTGGGATCCCCCAGCCCCTGTTCCTGGGATGCAGAGACTGATGCCTTGGGATTTTAGCTTTTCTATTTTTCATCTATTTGTAATCCTGCAGTTCTTTAGTGTAGAACCCCAAACTCCATATTCAGTGTGAGCTGCTGCTTTTCCATTTTGGGCAGACACAACAATTCCTCTCCAGGCCTGGCAACCCAGGACACCTCACTGCCTCAGGCCCCAGAGATGGAAACAAAAGTGAGTTGGGGGCAGCAAACTTGGGGTCAATGACTTCATGACCTGAAGCTGGAATTGGCAGATTAACCCCAATATGCAAATGGACGAAACTTTTTAAAGTGTGCAAACCCATGGCCTGTGGTCCATCTTTGGGTGTAGTCCCTGGGGGCTTTGTCTGCCCTAAGTGTACCTGAAGGCCCTTCAATAAATAAACTGCTTTTTATTCCCTTAATTTTGTCTAGCCTCTGTTTTCAGGCAGTCCCAACAAGGCATCAAGACTCATTTATTTCAGAGACATCGCGGATTCACCCTCAGGGCACTC
Source organism: Pyrgilauda ruficollis (assembly GCF_017590135.1). Lineage (NCBI taxonomy): Eukaryota > Metazoa > Chordata > Aves > Passeriformes > Passeridae > Pyrgilauda > Pyrgilauda ruficollis. The sequence goes on from NW_024519874.1 coordinate 418,469, forward strand.
CTCCCCTGGCCCCAGAGTCCTTCACCGGCCAGAAAGCTCTGGGCTCTCTTGTTAAAGGTCCTGTGACCTTGCAGCTCCATCCCCCTGCCCTCCTGCCCCAGCCACCTCCTGCCTCCCCCCCAGCACAGCCCATCTGCCCTGGCCAGGCTGTCCCATCCCTCTGGCTCTGTGTGGGACAGATCCAGGTCCAGATCCAGAGGTGGATCTGAGGTACAGCACAGACAGAAATCTCCCTCTCTCTGTCAGATAAAAGGTGGTTGCCCTAGATGCTCACCCAGTGTTTTCCTACCAGCCCCCAAGACCTGTCCTGGGGGTTGCCAAGAGGAAAGCTGAACTCCAGAAATCCCACAGCAGGGAAAGGCAAAGCTGGCTGCAGACCCCCAGAGTCCTGGGCCAGCCCACCTATCCCACCTGGTCAGTGCAGCCACCGAGCCTGCCAGGAGCCTGGGAATGGACTGGCCACATTCCCTTCAGGATCAGCCCTGCGTGCAGCACAACCCCCAGCCCAGCACAAACCCCTCTGCCCCCTGTGGGGGAGCATCCCCCAGAGCCTGGGGTGCGGGACCCGCTCCTCATTCCCGTTCCTCTTCAGCTCCTTGCTCTCATTCCTGTTCCCATTCCTCTTCAGCTCCTCATTCCCATTCCTGTTCAGCTCCTCATTCCCATTCCTGTTCCCATTCCTCTTCAGCTCCTTGCTCTCATTCCCATTCAGCTCCTCCTTCTCATTCCTGTTCCCATTCCCGTTCAGTTTCTCACTCTCATTCCTGTTCAGCTCCTTGTTCCTATTCCTGTTCAGCTCCTTGTTCCCATTCCCGGTCCCATTCCCGGTCCCATTCCCATTCCCATTCCATTCCATTCCCATTCCATTCCCATTCCCATTCCCATTCCCATTCCCATTCCCATTCCCATTCCCATTCCCATTCCCATTCCCATTCCCATTCCCATTCCCATTCCCATTCCCATTCCCATTCCCATTCCCATTCCCATTCCCATTCCCATTCCTGTTCCCATTCCCATTCCCTTCCCATTCCCGTTCCCATTCCCATTCCCATTCCTGTTCCCATTCCCATTCCCGTTCCCATTCCCATTCCCATTCCTGTTCCCATTCCCATTCCCATTCCCATTCCTGTTCCCATTCCCATTCCCGTTCCCATTCCCATTCCCATTCCTGTTCCCATTCCCATTCCCGTTCCCATTCCCGTTCCCATTCCCATTCCCGTTCCCGTTCCCATTCAATTCCCGTTCCCGTTCCGGTTCCCATTTTCATTTCCATTCCCATTCCCATTCCATTCCCATTCCCATTCCTGTTCCCATTCCCATTCCCATTCCCATTCCCATTCCCATTCCCATTCCCATTCTATTCCCATTCCTGTTCCTGTTCCCATTCCCATTCTATTCCCATTCCTGTTCCCATTCCCATTCCCATTCCATTCCCGTTCCCATTCCCATTCCCATTCCCATTCCCATTGCCGTTCCCGCTCAGCCACACCCCGCAGCAGCACAGCCGTGTGGCCCTGGCAGCGGGTCCCTTCCCAGGCAATGGGAACACCACAATCCATCTCCTGTTCCCAGGCAATGGGAGCACAGTCCATCTCCTGTTCCCAGGCAATGGGAGCACAGCCCATCTCCCCATCTCCCGTTCCCAGGCAATGGGAGCACAGTCCATCCCAGCAGTCCCGGGCGGCCCGGCCCGAGCCCTGGCTTTCTTTCCGTGCTGCTGTTGCCCAGCAGCAGAGCAGTGCTGTGGCGGTGTTCTCACCACGCAGACACGGGAGATGTTTTGTTGCAGCCTCGAGAGCAGGCAGATTAAGCCCAATTGCACGTTGCTCCTCTCCTGTTCCCGCTCCCATCCCGCTGTGCTGGGACTGCAGAGCCACGCTGGGATCTGTGGGCATGGATGGGGAGCCAGAGTCACCTGGAATGGGGCATGGCAGCACGGAGGGTCAGAGGGGTCTGCGTAGGGCGGGTCACAGATGAGCAAAGCCGTGCTTGACCCTCACAATTAAAGGGTGAATATTGTGTATATGTTAGGAGAAGTTCTGTAGATGTACAGTTATGTTTCCCCCCCTGCATTGTTATCAGGGGGTGGTCTGGGTATTCAGGGCATTTGGGAGGGCGGGATTGTTACTATGGCAGCGCCTGACTCCAATCAGGATGTAAGGAGGGGATCTCCACCACTGGACAGTGGAGAAGGAGTCGATGGACAAGACTTTGGCAGGGGCTAGAGGTATAAAAGGCAGAACATCCATTTTGTAGACGAGCACATGGTGACTGAATCCTTTGCTCATGGTGCTGTATTATTTTCTTTATTCAGCCTTCTGTTGTATTTTTATAAGGTTTTAATTAGCCTCCTAAATGTTTTGAAGGTGAGGACCATTTCTCACAGCTCACCCATCCCACGAGGGCTCGTCCCCATTCCCTGGGCCACCTCCCCAAGGAGGCCACACAAACCAGGGTGGGGCCACGCACCCCAGGGGGATCCAGCACCGCATCCCGGCCCTCCAGCCCTGGAGGAACAAACCCAGCATGTTCCCTCCCTCAAACCAGCCATGGCTTCACAAATCACAGCCCGTCCTCCTTCCCTCCTTCCTTGCCGTGCCTGTCCTCAGACAACCCAGACCGAGCAGCTCCCTTGCCAGGGACACCATTTCAGTGCCCCCTGGACTGTCTGGAGCTGGGCTGGCATCGGCACAGGGCCAGAGGAGGAGGAGGAGGAGGAGGAGGAAGGGTCAGGAAGGGAGGGAGAAGGGGAAGGAGAGAGAAGCGAGCAAAGCTTTGTGCACTAAAGTGGGCAACAGCTGCTGCTGGGAAACATGGATGGAAAGGAGCCAGCAGGAAGGATGGACTGTGCTCTCTGCCCTTCCCACATGGAGGGGAGAAGGAGCCATTGGCTGAGGGTCTGGAAAAGAAAATTAAAGTCCAGGTGGTGAGGGCAGCCTGCACCAACCTGGCAAAGGTGGCACCTGCTCTTGCTCAGCTCCCAAGGAAAACAAACCTCCTGTGCCCTCCTGAAATGGTGTTTGGGTGCTGGGGGAGAGGCTGGGATCCCCACACAGCCTGGAGCCAGAGGGGGCTGGATGCACTCAGGATTTGGGGCTCAGGGGTCTGTTTACCAGCCTGGGTGGAAATCTGTGCTGTGCTTTCTCACCCCTCCAGGCTGGGTGTTTGTGCCCAGGCAGGTGGGGACCCCTCAGGTGACACCATCCTACCTGCACACAGGAAACACCAGGGATGGGCTCCCCATCCCTGGAAATGCTCCAGGCCAGGCTGCATGGGGCTTGGACAAACCTGGGGTACAGAAGGTGTCCCTGCCATGGCAGGGGGTGGCACTGGGTGGGCTCTAAGGTCCCTTCCCACCCATTCTTTGGTTCCATGATTCCCTGGGCAAGCTGGGACAGTGGCTCCTCACCCCACGTGTGCAGGGGCTGAGCTCTGCTGGAGCAGGGACCCCCTCACCAACCTGCTCCTCCATCTCTCTGCTGATTCCTTCCCCAGAGAGCCCTTCCCTGTTCCCTGCAGCCCCAGCCTCGGTGGAAGGAGATTTCCTGCTGTATAAACAACATTTCCCTGCCCACACACTGGGAATCTCTTGCTCCCAGCAAGGCAGAGCAGAATCCCACTCCTCCCCAGCCTTCCAGGTGATGTCTTCAAGCTCCTGTCCCCAATCAGAAAAGGGACTTTGCTGAGCCTTTAGTGCATGGAACAGCTGCAGCTTCTTCCACACCTCATGTGCTCAGAGATCATCCCTCAGGATCCCATCCTTTGGAATGTACAAGGACAGCCAGGGATCAGGTTTGGGAAAGGCTCTGAGGGGCTGGAGTGAGGCCAGGGCAGGGAATGGAGCTGGGAAGGGGCTGGAGAATTGCTGAGGAGCTGGGAAGGGGCTGGAGAATTGCTGAGGAGCTGGGAAGGGGCTCAGCCTGGAGCACAGGAGGCTCAGGGGGACCTTGTGGCTCTGCACAGCTCCTGCCAGGAGGGGACAGCCGGGGGGTCGGGCTCTGCTCCAGGGAACAGGGACAGGAGCAGAGGGAACGGCCTCAGGGGAGCCTCAGGGTGGGCATCAGCAGGAATTTCCCCATGGAAAGGGGGGTCAGGCACTGGAAGTGCCCAGGGAGGTCTGGAGTGCCATCCCTGAGGGATTCCAGAGCCCTGTGGCTGTGGCACTTGGGAACAGGGGCAGTGCTGGGGACACACTGGACTGGGTGTTTGGCTCAGAGGGATTTTCCAACCAAACCAATTCCATGTTTCTCTTTACTCTTCCCCTTCCACAATTTGCCCCACAAGTTTCTCTCCGTGCCTCTCTGTGTCCTCCAGAGTTTCCTAACCAGACACAGCTCTACTATATATTCCTGGTTTTCTACGGATCTGATTTTTAAATGCCAGGTTTTCCTAAATCTGTCCTGTGGTCCAGCTGCACCCACTTGTCACAGACAGATTGGCCTTCCCCTCCTCCCTCTGTCCTCTGTCCCTTCTTCTGCCACCGTGGCACCCCAGGGAGGTAGGAAATAAAAGCAAATCCAGGCATATTCCCCATTTTTCCTCCTCTATTTGATCCTGTCTGAGTTGCCATTTTTCAAACATCCTGCAACACCAGAAGGAAATCAATTTTCCAGGGGTGAGACCTGGATTTCTCTGCTGTGTCCACTCTTTGTTGCACCGTGTCAGGAGAAGCCAAGGAGATTTCAGGGCTCTTTGTGGCTCCTTTCCAGCCACATCCTGCCAGGGTTACTTCACTGTTCACCCTGCAGCCCGGAGGAACCGAGCTGCCACCAATTAACACCCTTTCCTCACACTTCCCCTGGCTGCAGGGAAAGCAGCAACAGACACCGTGGGTTTGTTTCTCCTGCTCAAAGAGAGAAACTCTCCCAGCTCAGCCCCACCACGGCTGAGCAAATGGATCTGTTCTCCACAAAGGCAGCAGAAAAACTGGAAGTGCACCCAGAAACTCCCCCAGTGAGGGAGCCCAGAGCAAGGACCAGCTTCATCCCACTCCACATCAGCTTCTTCACCATGAAAAACAACAGCAGGGTGGCGTTTATGGGGTGCTGCGAGTGTTCCGAGGGTCTGCATCCATCGAGGAAATATTCCCAACAGGAGAGGAGCCAGCCCAGCCACGGAGGGCCTGGGGGTGCAGAGGGAGCTGCTGGGTGCCCCAGGCTGGGATGGGAGCACAGGAACCCTCCCTGAAGAGGGAAAAGAGCAGCCTGGAGGAGGAGGGATGGGGATGAGAAATCCATGGCTTTGAGGAGAGCAAACGGCTGTGGCAGGTGCTGGCCTGGGCTGGGGGGAACCTCTGGGGGTTGGTGGGACCTGGAGAGCTCCCACGGCTTCAGCCCCCCAGCCTGACACAGCTGCAGCTCTCTGCATCAGGAAATCATGGAATATGCTGAGCTGGAAGGGGCCCACGGGATCAGCAGCCCAGCTGCTGCCCAGGGCACCCCAGCAGCCCCACCCTGTGCCCCAGCACGGCTCCCCAGGAACCAGGGGGCTCTGGGTGCAGCAGGAGCATCTCCTTTTCCTTCTGCCCAAAGCTGGGGGCTTTGTAAAGCATTCTCTCAGGCTGGCTTTCTGGGATGCCCTCCAGAATCCTCCAGCACCCTGGGAAAAGGACCCTGGGTGAGGGGTCTGAGTCCCAGCCAGCCCTGAGCCTGCCCAGGTGTGCACACCTGGCTCAGAGATCACACCCAGCACCAGGAAATCACAGCAGGGCTCAGGGGCATGGAGCAGGCATGGGCCAGGGGAGGCTGAGAAAAGCTCTGTCATTAAGTGATGAACTGAAGGAAAACCTTCCTTTGGACCCATCCCAGAGCTGTACTTTTCCATTTGTCACTGGCAGATCATTGGAACAAAATAAACACATTTTGTTTACGTGGGCACTTCTTCCCATTTAAAATAAATACTTTTGTGTTTTAAGCTGAAGTGAAACAAGGGAAATATTGTTTCAAACAGAGACATCAAATGGGTTTCTTGGGGGGAAAAGGTAAATTGAAGCTTTTCCCTTTCAAAATTGTCTGGCTTGGTTATTTCAACCCAAACAAGGGACTGAGATTGATATAAAACCACAGCATGTTGCAGGTGACCTGAAAGTGGATCTGCCAGTGTAAAAAGTTCCAAGTGAAAATGTTTTCCTGGCTCCACAACAATTGATTCCTGAGCAGAATGAGGATTTAAAGCCTGGGCCACACAGTTTAATCCACTCCCCACCAAACCCAGTGAAATCCTTTTGGAACACGACGGGGGAGGAGGAGAAGGGGGGCAGAGAAATCTGCAGGGGAAATAAAGGAGCAGATACAGAAGGCTCTGGTATCCACTTAACTTGAAAATGAGAAAGAAAGCAGGTTGAGAACAGGACAATTAGAGGCTGAGCATCACAGACCTTTCCAAAACGGAGAGACAGCAGGGGGAATTAATGGACAGAAAGGCAACCCAGTAATTAATTGATAAATGGCATTAGAGAGTTTTCTAAAGAAGGAGAGGCCAACGTGACTTATCTTCCCCGAGGCAGGAGACAATTTCTCCCTCCTTTCACCTTGCAGATAAGGACAGAGAAGGGGGAATCTTCCCTTTGGAGGCTCAGCAGGAATCCGGAAGGTGAAGAGAAAAGCAGAAGCCAAGGCCCCAGCTGCAGCATAGGGGCAGCGAGGAGGAGCAGCTGCAGCTGGGGGAGAACAGCCTGGAACCCCTGGGGTAATTGTCCTGCAGGATGGGGCAGAGGGGGAAACAGAGCAAAGCAGAGCTGCAGCACAGGCAGGGATCACAGCCTGCAGGAGAGAGGGACCAGGGCTGGGCTCAGCTGCCCGGGCACGGGGACAGCACATCCTGTCTGTGAGCAGCTTCCCTGGACAGGGCATCCCTGGACAGATCCCCTGGACAGTGCATGTCCTGGACAGTGCATGTCCTGGACAGTGCATCCCCTGGACAGTGCATGCCCTGGACAGTGCATCCCCTGGACAGTGCATGTCCTGGACAGTGCATGCCCTGGACAGTGCATCCCCTGGACAGTGCATGTCCTGGACAGGCACAGACAGCTCTGGCTCTCCAGCTGCCCCTGGCTGCCCCAGGCAGCAGCCAGGTGTGCCCGTGCCCGGCCCAGCCACGGAGCTGCTGTCACCTCCTGAGATGTCCCACCAGTGCCTCCGGCCCCAGAGGTGCCCAGCGGTGCAGAAGTTATTTATTCAAGGCTGAATAAGCACAATAATTGAGGCACTTCCCTGCTGCCCTGCCAGACCCTCGCTGCTTCCAGCCACACTGGATCCCTGAGGGATGAGGGATGGAACACAGCAATTCCAGACAGCACACTGGATCCCTGAGGCAGGAGGGATGGGAGCACAGCAATTCCAGACAGCCACACTGGATCCCTGAGAGAGGAGGACAGCACACTGGATCCCTGAGGCAGGAGGGATGGGAACACAGCAATTCCAGACAGCCACACTGGATCCCAAGGCAGGAGGGATGGGAGCACAGCAATTCCAGACAGCCACACTGGATCCCTGAGGCAGGAGGGATGGGAACACAGCAATTCCAGACAGCCACACTGGATCCCAGGCAGGAGCCCCTGGTGGATGGGAGCACAGCAATTCCAGAGCTGGGGTGTCACCGCTCCTGTCACAGCCAGGGCACGGCCAGGGCTCAGCTCAGTCACCTGGATCCGGTGTTTGTGGCATCCCAGAGGTCAGCAGGACTCCTCCAGCTGAGCCGGCTGCTCCCATCCCCAGTGTCCAGGCTGGCCTTGGATCCAGGGCAGCCACAGCTGCTCTGGGCGCCCTGTGCCAGGGCCTCACACCCTCACAGGGAACATTCCTGCCCAATTTCCAACCTAAACCTTCCTTCTTTTCCTTGAGGCCCTTCCCCCTTGATTTTGACTCCCTGCCCTTGCAGAGGCCCCTCTCCAGGTCTCCGGCAGCCCCTCTAGGTGCCGGCAGGTGCTGGCAGGTGTCCCCAAAGCCCTGTCCCCTGCAGGCTGGAGAGGAGGCGCTGGCTGCTGCAGGGGCAGCCCCGCTGGCAGCAGGCAGGGCAAGCAGCCCTGCCCTCCCCGTCCCTGTCAGGGACACAGGAGCATCCCCAGCCAGGCAATCCGAGGGGATGTGCACAGCAGCCCCCGGAGCAGGGCACCCTCCCCAGGGCACAGCTGAGATCACCCAGGGAACACCCGTGGCTCTGCTGGCCCTGCCAGGCGCCTGGGCTCTGTCCAGAGCACAGCCCTGCCATTCAGGTGCCATTAAAAGAAAACCTCTGGGGAGGGGAGTAGGGAAGGGCGAGGAGGGGGACTTGGTGTCCTTGAGGCTGTGCAGTGTCACAGAGCGGGGAATGACAGGAGGCAGAGCGAGGCAGAGCTGCCACCAGCTCCATCCCGTGCTGTGTCACCTCCAGCTGTGCCTCAGGAACCCAGCCCTGCTCCCAGCAGCGCCAGGAGACACCACAGACCCACGGCAGCGCTGCCACTAAACCCATCCTATCATTTATAATCCCTAATCACATCACTCCTGAACCTGCTCAGGCCTCCTCCACCTGGCAGGGCCTGCAGGGGCTCCAGGAGAGCTGCAGAGGGACTGGGGACAAGGCCTGCAGGGACAGCACACAGGGAATGGCTCCCACTGGCAAAGGGGAGATTGGGCTGGGATCTTGGCAAGGAATTCCTGGCTGGGAGGGTGGGCAGGGGCTGGGCTGGAATTCCCAGAGAATCCCTGGATCCCTGGCAGTGCCCAAGGCCAGGCTGGACACTGGGAGCACCTGGGACAGGGGAAGGTGTCCCTGCCATGGATGGGTGGCACTGGGTGGATTTAGGGTCCCTTCCACCCAACCATTCCCGGATCCCACGCAAGGGGCAGGAGCAGCAGGATGTTTGGGCTGCCAGGCTCAGCTGTGCAGCTCCTGCAGCAGCTCCCAGCTGCAAACACCAGGGCTCCATCCATCCCTCCGCACTCGGGCCCGCTCCCCACCCAGGCAGGCACGTTTCCCCGCGCAGACAGCGCCGTGGGGCCCGAGGCTCAGGGGAGGCTTTCTGAGCCCCCGCGGGGCTGTCACTGAGCCCTGTGGCTGTCACTCGCTGCCAGGGGTCACAGCTCCGGGCCCGGTGTGCTTTTATCCCCAGCTGCCGGCGTGGGCCGGCTCCGGGCCGGGCCGGGAGATCGCGGCTGCCCTGCTCTCGCTGCGCCTGCAACCTTCCTGCTCTCAAAAAAATCAAATGGATTTGCTTTTGCCTCTGCTCGGAAAGGGAAGGGAAGGAAGAAAAGCACACAACAACACAAAACCCAAAAAGAGCTCCAGCCAAGGGAACATCAAAGGAGCTGAGCTGTTTTCGGCGCTGCTGTAGAAAAGGAAAACATGCAAGGACAAACTGCGCGAGTGATGATAATAAAGGGCCGGGAACAGAGCCCTGCACAGGGCTGGACTCAGGCCTGAAGTGTGTGCAGCACAAAAGCTTCACGTGTGCTCAGCCCTCCCGGGAAGGGCTCTGCAGAGCAGCCTGTGCCTGAGAAACCCTGCCAGCAGTGGTTTGGAGCCCACAGAATGACAAAGCTTTGTCTTGCAGCCTCGCCTTTTCTTCCTGCAAGGGGCAGCCAGGGGCACACAACCCAGCAGCACGGAGCAGAAGGGAAAACAGCGGAAAAAACCCACCCGGGTTTGTGTGCCAGGGAGAAAATGAGGCTGCGCACCCACGGCTGGCTCTGGGCTCACTGAGCCAAGCCAGCAGAGTGGCCTCCGTCACCTGAGGTCAGTGCAGAGCAGGTCCCTGCTGTCACCCCTCCCTGGGTGACACCTGGACCCGTGTCCTGTGTGCGTGAGCTGCTGGATTCACTCAGCCCTGGCCCACCCCAGGGCAGGCCCTGATGGACCCCCAGGCCCTGGAGACCCTCATCAGTGCCACTGCCACACGCCCTGTCCTGCACTGTCACCTCTGTCCTGGTGCTTGCTGCCAGCACAGCCCTGCACTCAGGAGCTCAGAAGGTGCTCCTTGGCATCCCTGGCACTCAGGAGCTCAGAAGGTGCTCCTTGGCATCCCTGGCACTCAGGAGCTCAGAAGGTGCTCCTTGGCAGCCCTGGCACTCAGGAGCTCAGAAGGGCACTCCCTGGCATCCCTGGCACTCAGGAGCTCAGGTACAGGCCTGGGGCAGCCCTGGCACTGAGGAGCTCAGGTACAGGCCTGGGGCATCCCTGGCACTCAGGAGCTCAGGTACAGGCCTGGGGCAGCCCCTCAGCTCTGGCCAGCCCCTCGGGCTCTGCCGTGTGCTCTGGCACAGCACGCAGGGATTTTCCTCCTGCTCTCCTGCACAGGAGCTGGTGCAGAGAACTCCATCCCAGCCGAGCTCTGTAATTCCATCTTTGATGGGCCCATCCGTGGCTCTGAGGAGCTGCCAGCCCTGGATGGAGAGAGCAATCCCCTCCTGCCAAAGACAAACACAGCAGAAAGAGAGAGCAGGCCTGGAGGATGATGAATGGCCCCACGTCCCCGCTGCAGGAGTCTCTTCATTAACCGCTCCACTGCTTTTCCCTCTCCTCTTTGATTTCTCCCTTTGGCTCTGAGCATGTGTCTGCTGCCTGCAGCTCCATGTGCCCAGGATGTGCTGTGCCTGAGGCTGGCTGCTCCTGTCCCAGGTGCCCGTCCCCCTCATCTCCACCAGCCCAGGATGCTGCAGGAAGGGAGAAAAATAAAAGGAAAGAGAAAGAAATAATTCGGCAGCATGCTCAGGCACAGAGTGGGGTTGTTGGAGTGTCCTGTACAGGGCTGGATGATCCTGGATGATCCAACTCGGGATATTCTGTGGTTTTGCGGTTTATATCAGCAGTGTCACCTTGTCCTGCCCCCCGGGGGACAGAGCCTGCCTGGGCCAGGAAGCCACAGCAGGCTGGGCAAACTGGGGCACCTCCCAGCTCGGGCTCCAGGGAGCCAAGGAGCAAACTTCTTGTCCCCAGGTGGCTTCCCCAGAGTGCCCCAGGAAAGGCTCCAGCCCCCTGGGAGCCCCCGGGACCCCCTGTCCCTGCCCCGTGTCCCTCCTCAGCCCCGGGCACACCCTGAGGGGCCCAGGCTGTCCCAGTCCCTGGTGGGGGTCAGCACAGGTGGGACAGGAGGACTGGAGACAGTGTGACATCTGAGGGGAGCCACGGCCTGGAAAAGGGGAACCAAGGCAGGGAGACAGAGACAACCTGCCTGAGAGCAGGAGATCCTAAACAGCTCCAGTGGTGGGTGAGAGACCCCTGAACGGCCAGGGAGGGGCAGGCACAGAATCCTGGAATGGGTTGGGTGGATGGGACCTCAAAGCCCACCCAGTGCCACCCCTGCCATGGCAGGGACACCTCCCACTGTCCCAGGCTGCTCCCAGTGTCCAGCCTGGCCTGGGACACTGCCAGGGATCCAGGGCAGCCACAGCTGCTCTGGGAATTCCAGCCCAGCCCCTGCCCACCCTCCCAGCCAGGAATTCCTTGCGGGATGGGATGGGTTGGGATGGGATGGGATGGGATGGATGGGATGGGATGTTCTGCTCTGCTCGGTTCTGCTCTGCTCTGCTCTGTTCTGTTCTGCTCTGCTCGGTTCTGTTCTGCTCTGCTCTGCTCTGCTCCCAGCTCCGCCGCTCCCTGTGCCCGGCAGAGGGGCTGTGAGGCTCATCCTGCAGCCGGTGTGCCCCGGCACAGCCCGAGGGACAGCCCTGGGTGTGCGGGGACATCCCCGGGAGGGAAGGGGCCCTGGGCAGGGGTGTGGGAGCACTGGCTGTGCTGCTGAGCAGAGCCCCGGGCCAGCCCCGCTGGGCAGCAGCCCTGAGGCACAAAGGGCTCTGCCAAGCCCTCCCCAGCCTGAGCCCCCAGAGCCATGACAGTGTGACACGGTGTGACAGCGTGACCCCGTGTGACAGCGTGACCCTGCACTGCTGGGGGAGCGGGGGCAGTGTGGCGGGGGCACTGCCCGGTGCCACTGCTGGGCCAGAGTCCAAGCCCGGGGACACTGCCCCAGCTCGATGGGATCAGACAAGTCCTTGTCACAGCACTGTCACTCCTCACTTTGTCATTAAGCTGAATGTCTTGAGAGAGGTTTTTTCCAACCACTTCATCACTGCAGGGACTTCTGCAAACCCTCTGCAGCTGCTTAACCCCTGCTGGTCCCTGCCCTGGGCAGGGGAAGGGAGGACATCCCTCTCCAGCAGCTCCATAGGCTGCTCCTCAAGTCTGACCATGACAGAAGTCCTTGGGAGATCCCTAAAAAATGGGACTTTGGGTATGTTTAGGGATCAGTTCATTAATCCTGTCCTGGTCCTCACCTGAGGATGGCCTTGAGAGGGTCCCTTCCAACCTCAATGACACTGGTTTTCTGATTTTGTTATCAGAGTAAGAGGAGATGTTGGATCCTTGATCCCAGCTGCATATCCATGAACCAAGAGAGATATGGAGGTACCAGGGATCACAGAACCCTGTGAACACAGAGTCACTGAGGCTGGAAAACCCTCCAAGGCCACCAGGCCCAAGCTGTGCCCGATCCCCCCTTGTCCCCAGCCCGCAGCTCTGAGTGCCACCTCCAGCCCTTCCTTGGACACCTGCATGTCTGGGGACTCCAAACCTCCCTGGGCAGCCCCTGCCACTGCCTGACCAGCCTTTCCATGGAGAAATTCCTCCTGAGGATGCTTCAGGGAAGACCCAGGCGTGACACCAACAACTTCAGGACAAAGCCCGAGGGTAAGGACAGCTTGGGTTAAGGCAGCCTCCCCCACAAGCTGCAGCCACCTGTTGTGTGACACTGGGGACAATGGAACCCCAGGGCAGCTGCCCAAGGGCTCTCCCTGAACCTGCATCATGGCTGGACACATCCCAAAAGGATTTTTCCCAGGTCAGATGGGATCTGACAGGCCACACCCAGCTGGATCCCAGGTTTACAGCAGATCCCTGGGATCTGCTGGCTCTGGTGTGGGCAGAGCCCTGGAGGTGCCCTGGTGTCTGAAGGCTCAGGGGACAGGGAGCGAGAAAAGAGCCAGAGGAGCCAGGGGACTTTTCAAAGTCTCTGTTGTCGTCTCAGACCCTGATCGAGCCGCAGGTCAAGTCACAGGAAAGTGGCACAAACTGTGCAGGTCAACAGCACCTTGGATGGAGGGTTGGGGATTCCAGGAATCCCTTTGTCAAACCTCACAACAGCCCTGGGAGGTAGGAAACACCCCCGGTGGGGGACTGAGGCACAGAGAAATGCAGTGGCTTGGCCAAGGCTTGGGACAAGCCAATGGCACGGGCGGTTTTCCTGCTCTTGTTCCCGGCTTGTGGCTCCTTCCCCTTGGAGTGTGAGCGGCTCCCGGAGCCTCTGCTGGGCTTGGCCCAGGAGCAGGGAACAGGCAACGTAGTGAGGGCTCCCGAGCCCTCAAAAGCACCCTGGGAAGCAGCTGCCACCGGCACTTGGGGCATTCAAACATTCCCAGACAGTTTCTCCTTCCAGGTGACCACAGGATTGTCACCGCTTTTCCTTGTGCAATGGGGCAGGAGGTCAGGAGGAGCCTGAGAACTTGGATCCTTCATGGAAATGTCCCAGCACTGCGTGGCCCAGTCCAGCCTGGGCACCAGGTTTCTGTCGTGGCAAACGTCTCCCCGAGACGATGCCCGGCGTGGAGCTGCGCTGGCAGCGGCTGGGGCTCGCAGGCCTGGAGGAGAAGGAGGAGGAGGAGGAGGTAGCTGCAAGGACATCACGCTGTCACCAGCATCTTCCATCGGTGGGGATGTTCACTTCCCCCAGTCAGCCCATCCCAGCCCGTGTGCAATGTCCAAAGAACTGAAGCTGGGAGGGAAATGGGCCAGGAAGCAGTGCCAAGAGCCGTGGTGGGATCTCCATCATGGGAAGCCCACCTCCAACCAACCCCTGGTCCAGCCGTGGTGCCAACGTCCCCTCCCCACCCCACCGCTACAGTTTGTGTGCTGAATACAAATTCTGTCTTACAAAAATAGTCCTCTGGTATCAAAAGGGTTACTACAACAGGAACGGGAGAGCCCTGTGGCCACAGCAGTGCAAATCAGGAGAGCCAGCTCAGGAAGGGTGGGCCAGGTGTCCTGGGACTGTCACTTCTTTGAGGAGAAGGAGGTGGATTGGACTTTGATGGCTGGGACTGGCCTGGAGCAAGAGGAAAGAGAAAGGACACAACTGGTCTGAGTGCAGGCACCAGACACCCACCAGCTCCACCACCACCTTCCCCAGCTCAGGAATTCCTCCATGGACACGGCCCCTGAGTGTGGCTGTCAGGAGTGGATCCCTTGAGGCCCCCTGCCCCACACCCAGAGCATTCAGCAGTGCACGAGAGCTGGGAGCAGGAGTGGCACTGTCAAGGACTTGGCCTTCATCTCCCAACTCCAAACAAAACCCACGTCCTCCATTCCCTGGGACACAGTGCCCTGTTGCAGTGCCCAGAGGGACCGTGTCCTGCTCATCCAGGAGCCCCTGGGAAGGTGGATTGATCCCCATTTCCCAGCCCAGTGCTGACCCAAAGCCACCCCACCACAGGGGTCTGTAAATGCCCTCCACTCACCTTTGAGGTGGCATCGGTCTGCAGGAGGAAAGATGAGAGAGCATCAGCGTCCATCCCTTCACTCCCTCATCCCCCAGCAGCCCCACAGCTCTGGGCTGGGAGGGCACTCCCAAGGGGTGGCATCTCCCTTATCCTGGCACCCTCCACCACCCAGCCTTGGTCACTCTCTGCCAGTCTTGGCCACTCCAGGTGGAGCCGTGGCTGAGCCCTTTGGGATGTCCCTGCCACGGGACCCCCAGTGCCCCCACCCCCGCTTTGGGATGTCCCTCCCACGGGACCCCCAGTGCCCCCACCCCACCTTTGGGATGTCCCTGCCAAGGGACCCCCAGTGCCCCCCCCTTTGGGATGTCCCTCCCACGGGACCCCCAGTGTCCCCACCCCACCTTTGGGATGTCCCTGCCAAGGGACCCCCAGTGCCCCCCCCTTTGGGATGTCCCTCCCACGGGACCCCCAGTGCCCCCACCTTTGGGATGTCCCTCCCACGGGACCCCCAGTGCCCCCACCTTTGGGATGTCCCTCCCACGGGACCCCCAGTGCCCCCACCTTTGGGATGTCCCTCCCACGGGACCCCCAGTGTCCCCAGCAGCCAGACCCCAGCTGTGGGGACACCCAGCTCCTCCCCACTCACTTTAACGGCCTCGTGGGGTGGCTCGAGCCACTCGTCCCCGACACCTTGAAGTTGGAAGGAGGGACCATGACCAGCAGGGTCTGTCCGTGTGCAGGGGGCAGCTCCTTGGCCAGGAGGGGACTCCCCGGCAGCGGCCGGCGCGGGGCTTGGTGCTTTGGGACCACCTGGCATCACAAAGGGCACGGGCAGAGACAAAATCCTTAGAGGAACATCCAGGGAGCCCCTACAAACCTCCCTCCCCTGCAGAGCTGAGAGGCTTCAAAGCACAGAACACCCAAAAAACCCTAAAGCACCCTCAGGTGTGATGGGCTTCCTTACAAACCTCCCTCCCCCTGCAGAGCTGAGAGGCTTCAAAGCACAGAACACCCAAAAACCCTAAAGCACCCTCAGATCTGATGGGCTCTCTGCATTGTCAGCACAGGTCCGGCCCTCAGGGGGCTGAGACAGCTCCTCGGAGAGCCCAGCCCGACCCCAGCCAGGAGCCAGGGGGCTTCCCTGGGTCGGGGGGACCGAGGCAGCAGAGCTCACCTGGGGGCTCCTCACGGGGCTGCAGGGAAGAGGTTTCTTCGGAGGTGGGAGCTTGGCCTGGGAGGCGCCGGCTTTGGTGGGGACCAGGGGTGACTTGGTGGCCGGGGGAGGGGGCCTGGCGGGTTTGGGGTCTCTGGGGCGGGGGGAGATGGAATGGGGAGCCGGGCGAAGCGGGTGGACGACGTTGACGGGCTGAGAGCCGGGCTGGGCAGCGCCGGCCTTGGGGAGGAACGCGGTCCGTGGGCCCTGCTGCGAGGAGAGAGGGACAGAGGCAGCGGGGGAGCATCCTGGGGTCACCTCCTCCTGCTGCTGAACAGCAGACGTCCCCTCGAGGCCTGGGCTCGGGGAGCTGCAGGAGCACTTTCTGGGACCACCACCCTCAGCAGCCCACCCAAAAGCTGACGTGTGCCGTGGTGAGACACAGCGTTGGGGGCTGGGTTTGATGGTCTCAGGTAGGAACATTAGAGGGCATTTCCAGCCTTCCTGCTTCTGTGGTTCTGTGTTTGCTCCTCACTAACCCCATGGGAGCATGGGGATGAGAAAGGTGCTGCAGACCCAGAGCAGGGTCAGCTCTGCTGAATCCACACCAGATTTCCAGCAGGTGGGAGACATCCAAAAAACCTGAATTCTTCCTAAATTCGGCGCTGTTGCTCAAAAAGCACCAGTGCAGGTTCAAAGTTAAAAGTCACTGAAGTGTGGTACAGGATAAATAAAAGGACTGGAAAAGGAGGGAATAACCAAATGAAGGGATAACCAAACCTGCAGGAGCCAAGAGCAATGACCCGAGAAGGAAGAACAGGACACCATAAATCAAACTACAAAGCCAAAGACCAACTTTGTTTGAGTTTTGGCCTCATTAACATGAGAAAATACCACACCCACACCCCCCCCAACACAGGCTGTGATCATTCCTCACTCCCATCTATCCTTTTTCCACATGGGAGATTTCCCAGTGGAAATCAGGGGATTTCCCAGTGATCACCAGGGGAGTTTGAGCTCAACAAACAGTTTTAGGAGGGATGGGCACACCTGGCCATGGGCACACCTGGCCATGGCTCAGTGCAGACACGGGGCAGGACCAGCACAGGGCACCAGGGCTTGCCCAGTTCCTGGGAGCAGATGTGATATCCACATCCCAGCAGGGAATGAAACCTGGCAGCTGAGTTATCCCTGACCCTAGTGAGTTATCCCTGTCTTTAATGAGTTATCCCTGACCCTGGTGAGTTATCCCTGACTCTAGTGAGTTATCACTTACCTCAGGGGGGTGGCTGGAGGCTGAAATGTTCCTCAGGGTGAAAGCACCTTTGGGATGGGCACTGCTCGACTTCCGACCCGTGGACTTCTTCCTGCTGGGAATTAGGGACATGGCAAAATAAAGCAATCAGGGGAGCAACGGCTGCCTCTAAAATGCTGCCCATCAGTGCCTGTCTTAATTAACACCTCATTAACAGCCAGCCCTTGCTGCTGGGGAACATGGATGGTCAGTGTGTGATGGGCAGCAGGAAAGGTCAGTGTGTGACAGGGACGGTCAGTGTATGGAGCAGGGATGTGCAGTGTATGGAGAAGGGATGGGCAGTGTGTGATGGGCAGCAGGGATGGGCAGTGTGTGTGACGGGGATAGTCAGTGTGTGATGGGCAGCAGGGACGGTCAGTGTGTGACAGGGACGGTCAGTGTGTGTGACAGGGATGGTCAGTGTGTGTGACGGGGATAGTCAGTGTGTGACAGGGATGGTCACTGTGTGTGACAGGGATGGTCAATGTGTGACAGGGATGGTCAATGTGTGACAGGGACGGTCAGTGTGTGTGACAGGGATGGTCAGTGTGTGTGACAGGGATGGTCAGTGTGTGATTGTGTGACAGGGATGGTCAGTGTGTGACAGGGATGGTCTGTGATGGGCAGCCTGCAAGGAATGAGAATTCTCCTGGATACCAGGCCATCTCCACCCCTCCCTGGCATTGTCCTGTCCAGAGGACCATCCATGTCCTGGGCTCAGGGAATTGCTGAGAGCCTCCCAGGACAGTCTGTCCAGACTCCAGAGCAGTCCCCACCGGAGCAGGGGCTGTGCACCACCAGCTCCCCCAGCCGCTGCCAGGCTGGGTGAAACAAGGGCCAGACTGCACTGGGTGCCCGGGAGAGAAGGGCAGGGGTGCCCCACACACCTGCAGGCCTGGTGGCCCCTGTGCCTGGTGTCCTTGATCCACCTGGCGAGCAGGGAGTTCTCCTGGCGGTACCAGTAGTAGATGCTCAGCGCCAGGGCGGGCAGCAGGAACAGGAAGATGACCACCAGGGCGATCAGGATGGACTCGTGGTCTGGCAGGGGAAGCACAGGGACGAGTGAGGGGCCGGGACAGCCACCAGCCTCTGGCCTCGCTCCATGGGCGTGGTGACCCCATCTGCCCACTCTGTCAGCCGAGCTGGAGACACCCCTGCTGCTCCAGGAAGGGAACGGGCCCTCAGTGGCCTCTGATGGCAGTGGGTGGCCACCGACCAGCCAGAGCTGGGACACACTGCCTGGACAGGCCCCACGCAGCCCCTCTGGAAGCACGCCCCCTCCCCTGGCACCGCTGCAGCCCAGGAGCACCTCGGGGCCCTGGGGACGAGCTGTGACTCACTGTGGCTCTGCACGGGGCCACTGTCCACGCTGCCACCCAGCCCCGGCTTCTCGCAGAACGGGGGCGCCCAGCCCGGGTCACAGTGACAGTTCTTGTTGCTGTTGCAGACCTGGGGACAGAGGAGAGGTTGGGATGTGTGGCAGGGGTGGTCCACAGGGCAGGAATGAACAGATGGTGACACAAGTCTGGGTTGAAGAAGCTTCACCCCTGACAATGCTCCCCCGTGGACATCGCAGAATCCCGAAATGGTTTGGGTGGGAAGGGACCCCAAATCCCACCCAGTGCCACCCCTGCCATGGCAGGGACACCTTCCCCTGTCCCAGGTGCTCCAGCCCCAGTGTCCAACCTGGCCTTGGGCACTGCCAGGGATGCAGGGGCAGCCCCAGCTGCTCTGGGCACCTGTGCCAGGGCCTCACACCCTGCCAGGGAACAATTCCTGCACAATATCCCATCTACATCTCTTCTTTCAGTTTGAAGCCATACCCCCTGCTCCTGTCACTATCTGCCCATGCAAAAAGTCACCCTTCCTCTTCTTTATAAGCCCCATTTAGTGCTGGAAGGTGCCAGAAGGTCTCCCCAGAACCTTCTCATCTCCAGGCTCACCAACTCCAGCTCTGAGAGCCTCAAGCATGCTGGGCAGAACAAAAGGGTAGGTGTGGATGTTTTACCAGTCACAAAAGGGTAAATCAGATGTTTTATCTGTCACGTCCCTTCCATAACCCATCAGGAGTTTCCACAGCAGTTTCTGTTGCCTCATCTGACAAAGCCCTGCACTCCACAGAGCTCAAACCTCTGTAACCTTTCAGCTTTGGAGAACCACATCTCCTCCCACTCCCTGGACCACTTCCCTGCCTTTCTGCTGTCCCAGTTCTCCTTCCAACTCTTGTTTTGCTCTCAGGGGGACCAGGCACCTGCTCTGAGCTCCAAACACTCTCCAGCTGAAATCAGGCCCTGGCCCACGTTTTGCAGATGGTGCTTACACCACCAACCCTCTTCTTCCTCTCACTTGGAGCCAGGTGAGCAAAGGTCCCGGCCCAGCCCCACCTGGGACAGGTCTGAGAGGCAGAAACCCACTGGCTCACAGGGCCCATGCCTGTGGGAGGCGTCTGGCTGGCCCCAAGCCCTGTCCCTGGTGGCAGGGGTCCCTGCGGGTGCCAGCAGTGGCTCACCCCGTGGCCGTGGCAGCGGGACACGCACTTCTCCAGCTCAAACAGGGACGCGTTCTGGCAGCGCCGGTCCTTGCACACCTGGGAGGGACACGAGGGGCTGGGGTCACAGAGGGGCCCGGAGAGGGACAGCTGGGGGCTCTGCAAAGGATTGACTGCTGGAAAATGCAGGGTGGTGAAATCGCGAGGTTCCAGCCGCGGGATTCCGCTCCCAGCCCCTCTCCAGAGCCCAGCACCACCACTCCCACCCCCTCCACACACAGCCCACCTGCCAGCTCCTGGAGAAACCATTTCCCATTTGGCCCTAAAGCCCAGGCACTGGCCAAAATAAACAATGCTGGATTTCAAATATTTCCTCATGAAAATGTCACCGCTTTGGCCTTCCCAAAGAAAATTTCACTGTTAAAATGCCAAACAGGGAAGGCTGTGTCTCCACAGCCAGCTCTCTCTGGAACACATCCCTCCTTCCCTGTCCTCCAGCAGCCTCTGCCCTCTCTCAGCTCAGCTGGCCCCCTCCAAAGTCCTTGGAGATGCAGGGGCTGCAGAGACCAATGCCCAGTTAGCACTGGATTTGTCACGTTGATTCCTGGCAGAGATTTCCTGTTTCCTCTGGGAAACAATCTCTTCATAGGAGGAAGCCTCATCCGTGAAATCCTGGGGCAATTCCCGCTGGAGTGCTCCACTCTGAACTGATTTGGTGAAGAAACTTGGAGGGCACAGAGAACGATTTGTTGGCCTAAACATGACTGAGTATCTGGTGATGCCCACAAATGCCCCGGGTGAGAAGAACCTGGTGGCCTGCAAGCACCTGGTGGCAGCAGTTGAGGTGTCCCCGAGACAAGGCCTGCAGGTGCGGAGGAGCCGCTGCCGGGGCCCGGCTGGGAGGCAGGGCAGAGCCGGCGCAGCCCGGAGCTGGGTCAGAGCCCGGGGAAGGTGCCCCCCGGCAGGCCCGCGGCAGGAAGGGGCACTCACCATGCCATCCCCGCACTTGGTGCCCGTCAGGACCAGCCCGGGGTCGGACAGGTCCTCCTGGTCGTCCTTGGCGCTGTAGACGAAGGTGCCCCGGCACTTGACCTCGCGGCCCTTGAAGCGGATGGTGGTGTCGATGGACACCGTGTTGGTGCCCTGCGGCTTCTTGGCAGAGCTCTGGCACTGGATCTTCCCACACATGGCATCCCTGCAGCGGGCACGGCCGGGGGCAGCTGGGACGGGGGCTCGGCCCCCTCACCCCCCAGCCCCGCCGTCCCACACCTGGGGGTCATTGCCTCTGGGTTTATGCTGGAGAGGCTCAGCAGGATAAATCCTGGACAGCACAGAAATGATGGAGGGAAAGAGCCAGGGGGAGGGGAGGCTCTAACACCCCTGGGGTCACTGGGATCAGCGGAGAGCACACACTCCCTAAATCTGGCACTGGCTTTGATCTCCCAGCACGCTGGGCTGGGGGCTGCTTGGGGTGGGACACAGGATCCCTTAGGCTGGAAAACACCTCGAGATCTCCAAGCCCCAGCTCCCAGCAGCCATGGGGACAGAGCCCAGGAGCGCCTGGTGGCTTCCTGGGGTACAGAGCAGGGCTGATGCCCGGAGGCAGGGCTGAGGTAGGGCCCTCCCAGTGGCGTGGCAGGGGTGGCAGGGGCAGCTGTGGGGGCGGGAGGGGACACCCGGTGCCAGCGCTGCGCCCACCTCTTGTCACACTTGACATAGCGGCCCTGGCTGTCCTTGCCGCAGTTGCCGTAGGTGTTCCCTGCCATGTTCACGTCCTGGAAACAGGCGTCGGGCGCCGGCCACGCTCCTGCACACAGGGAGAGCTCTGGGGCTGCGGGCAGCGGGCAGGAACCCCGGCGGCAGCACGTGATGCTCAGGGAGAACACACGGGCAAAGCTCTCCAAGAGCTGCTGCTCTGGGTGCCAGGCCAGGGACAGGAGGGATGAAATTCCCTATTTTCTGGAGTCTTGTGGAGGATTTTGTTCAGAGAATGGTTTTGGTTGGAAGAGACCTTAAAGCCCATGCAGTGCCACCCCTGCCATGGCAGGGACACCTCCCACTGTCCCAGGCAGCTCCAAGCCCCAGTGTCCAACCTGGCCTTGGGCACTGCCAGGGATCCAGGGGCAGCCACAGCTGCTCTGCCTGCCCCCCATCCCATTCCTGAGGATTTGGCGTTCAGAATTCTCCCCTGGCTGTTGGTCTGGCTGTGCCTGTGCCAGAGCATCCACGCAGCACTCCCAGCCCCATGGGCAGGGTCCCGGGACCCCCGGGCTGCTGCAGTGAGGGCAGGAACTGACCTGGCCCCCAGAGCTGCACACACTGCTGCTGGTGGGTCATGCACATGCCGGTGCTGCAGTAGGACTGACCTGGCCCCCAGAGCTGCACGCACTGCTGCTGGTGGGTCATGCACATGCCGGTGCTGCAGTAGGCCTGGCCGCGGGCGCAGGAGGAGCCGTCCAGCAGGTACACGTTGGCCGGGCAGTACGGGGAGGCTCCCGTGCAGTACTCGGGCAGGTCGCAGGAGCCCGCTGCTTCCCGGCACAGCGTCCCGGCCACCTTCAGCTGCGGGGGACACGGGCACAGGCTGGCACCGGGGCACTGACGGTGCCTCCTGGCACAGCTGGAAGCTGTAATGCCTGACAGGTGCCCTGTGAGGCTCTTGGGGGCTGTCAGGGTACTGAGGAATGTGAGGGACACATTCCTCAGCTGGACCTCAGCCACACAGCTGCCAGAGGGAATTCTCCTGGAGAGGGAGTTGGGAAAAGGGCCTGGAGGGACAGGACACAGGGAATGGCTTCCACTACCAAAGGGCAGGGATGGAAGGGATCTTGGGCAGGAATTCCTGTCTGGGAGGGTGTGAGGCCCTGGCACAGGGTGCCCAGAGCAGCTGTGGCTGCCCTGGATCCCTGGCAGTGCCCAAGGCCAGGTTGGACACTGGGGCTGGAGCACCTGGGACAGTGGGAGGTGTCCCTGCCATGGCAGGGTGGGGCTGGATGGGCTCTGAGGTTCCTTCCAGCCCAGCCCATTCCATGATTCTCCTGCAGACACAAGGTTCCACCTGAACCCTGCAGGGCTGGGTCTGCACCTGATCCCATGGGCAGGGGGTGGGCACGGGGTGGGCAGCTGGGGTCTCACCTTGCAGCTGTGGCAGCAGTCGCCGTGGGCACACTGGGCCCCCTCCTTGAGCGTGCAGTTGTGGGCGTTGCAGCAGGGGTTGGTGCATTCCTGCGTGGAGAGGACAGCTCCATGGGCAGTGGTCCCATCCCT
This sequence comes from Pyrgilauda ruficollis, assembly GCF_017590135.1. Classification (NCBI taxonomy): domain Eukaryota; kingdom Metazoa; phylum Chordata; class Aves; order Passeriformes; family Passeridae; genus Pyrgilauda; species Pyrgilauda ruficollis. The sequence continues at coordinate 441,139 of NW_024519874.1, forward strand.
TCCCCAGCCCCTCCCCACCCATCCCAGCATCGCCCTTCTCATCCTGCAAGGGGGGAAACTGAGGCACAGAGCGCAGGGGGAAGGACTGGGCACTCAAGGGGAAAGTCAAGGAGGAAGTCAGGACTGGGACAGATGGATTCAGGAAGGTGGGGCTGGGGAAAACCCTTGGGATGGAGTCCCTGTGGTGACAGCAAACCCTTCCCTTGGAAATGCCCTGTGCAGGAATTCCCGCAGCTGAGGTGGGCTGCAGGAGGACCCCTGTCCCTCCACATCCCAGGAGGGTCACTGTGTCCCTCCACCTCCCAGGAGGGTCACTGTGTCCCTCCACCTCCCAGGAGGGTCACACTCTGTCCCTCCACATCCCAGGTGGATCCCCTGTCCCTCCACCTCCCAGGTGGATCCCCTGTCCCTCCAGGTCCCAGGAGGGTCACACCTCCTGCTGCAGGAGCTGAACACGCGAGGGAAGGGGTGCCTGTGCGGGCAGAGCGGAGCAGGGCCGGGACAAGGTGGGAAACCAGTGAGAACTGGGAAGTTAGGACAGGGACAAACTGGCACAAACCCCCCCAGAGCAGATTCCCCGCTGTTCAGTGAGCCAGGAACATCTCCCAGCCCAGCTGGCACAGCCAGGCCAACAGCCTGGGGACAATTCTGAGCCCCAAATGCTCAGGAATGGGATGGGGGCGGGCAGAGCCTCTGTCCATCACCCGGGGACATCAACCCCCCCCCGGCACCCCCAGGGGGGAGCCCAGCCCGCCGTGCCCACCCAGCACTGCTGCAGATGTCACCTCTGCCCCCCGACACCGCAGACACCCCGAGCCACCCCCGGGGCAGTCCCCACACCTGCAGGGCCTCTGTCCCCACTGAGCCCAAAGCAAACCCTCCCTGCCCCACTGAACCACAGCAGCAAACCCCACCTGGGCCACTGACAACCCCACGGCTCACATGGGTGAGACTGCTCAAAATGAAAGAAATACGGAAAAGAAACACCAAACAGAACCCAGAGAGAGCAAAATATAAAACAGTCAGAGCCTACAATCTGTAAGGAACTGAGGGACAGGAGCAACACCCATTTTCTACAGAACCTCTGAGCAAGAGTCTTCTCTAATTTCACAGTTTGTGGGAGTTTCAGTGGTTTATGAAGAAGAAGGAAGCATTTCCTTCTTCTTAGTTTCATTTCCTCTTAAAGCTGAAAAATATTTTCATATGAGGACATCTGATTTTCAAGATGACTCAGAAAAGACGTTTTAAAAGTGATTTTGAAATCTCTTGAGCTGGAGGGAAACCTGTAAGAGCCTGCAGGTCATGGAGGCTGAGCAAACCCATGTACCCTACATGTATTCATATATATATTCATATACATGGCTGTGGCACAGGCTGAACACAGCCAGAAATGTGCTTTTCCCCACCACAATCCGCCCAGGCAGAGGTTAAATCCTGTGGGATCAACGCCAGGGTCTGGCAGCCCTGAAACCACAAGTGGGGTCCCACTGTTCCTTCCTAACTGGAAGAGCAGGTGTGTTCAAACAACAGGGAATAAACAGCTGCTGTTCCCCAGGGCAGGGATATCTGGGATGAGACATCCTCAGGAGGTGGAAAACCCAGAGGGAGAAGGACTGGAAAGGGAACTGGCACCAAGCACATGGATTATGCAACCCACCCAGAGCCACCCTGCCATGGCAGGGACACCTCCCACTGTCCCAGGGGGATCCAAGCCCCAGTGTCCAGCCTGGCCTGGGACACTGCCAGGGATCCAGGGCAGCCACAGCTGCTCTGGGAATTCCAGCCCAGCCCCTGCCCACCCTCCCAGCCAGGAATTCCTTGCCAAGATCCCAGCCCGATCTGCCCTTTGCCAGTGGGAGCCATTCCCTGTGTGCTGTCCCTGCAGGCCTTGTCCCCAGTCCCTCTGCAGCTCTCCTGGAGCCCCTTCAGGCACTCTGAGCATTCCCTGGATTTTTCCCTTCTCCAGGGGAACATTCCCAGCTCTCCATCCTGTCCCCAGAGCAGAGGTGACACCATCCCCTGCCCGCACACAGCACCACAGCCCGCTGGGCTCTGGGGACACGTCCAGGGCACGGGGGACACGTGCCAGCACTCACCCCGTGGCTGCTGCCATGACGCAGCCGCCCTGCTCCGGGGTGGCCTCCACGCAGCAGCCCTGGGCGTCGTGCACCATGCCGAAGTTGTGGCCGATCTCGTGGGCCATGGTGGCGGCGGCTCCGATGGGCTGCTCCGCGTGGTCCTGCCCAGGGAGGGGACGTGTCACCACAGCCACCAGCGAGGGACAGGGCTCGTGGAGGGAGCACACAGCCCCGGCATGCAGCTGGGTCCCGCCGGAGGAGGGGTTGGAGGAAGGTTGGTGGCAGCAGTGGGGTTTGGTCTCCTGATATTCCCCTGTGGGACTGGTGGGAAGCTCTTGGCTGGAGCCAGCTGCTTAAAACCCAGAAAGCTGGGTGCCCCCACCACCCTGCCCAGGGATCAAAGGTCACCAAGGCCACCGTGGCCACCCCATCATGGCCAGGGCCACACCAGGAGGAGCAGAATTATCTGGGCAGGGATGGTCCCAGAAATCCAGAGAGCAGAAGCAGGGACAGGCAGGGCCGAGAGGCAGGAGCAGCACAGGAGATCCCAGCGCTGCTGCCAGCTGGGAGCTGGGGGTGGGAGACCTTCAGCAGCCCCTTCTCACCCCCTGTGCACCTGGCCAGCACCTGCGGGGGTCAGGAGCTACAGCATCGTCCCTCACCCTCAGGCTGCACCCCAGGGACTGCTCCTCCAACCGCAGGGAGAACTCCCCCAGGCCGGGGGGCACAGGGACCCGCAGCCCCCCTTACCACGCTGACCCCTCCGGAGTTATCGGCGCTGCACATCCCCTCCAGCGGGGCCATCCCGATGGTGGTGCCCCCGAAGGTCTTCCCTCTGCCCGGCCAGGAGAACAGGGGCCAGCTCAGCGCCGGGGGGTCAGGAGTGCCCAGCCCCGGCTGGGAGCCCCCTCCCGGTGTCCCCAGCCCAGGGACCCACGTCAGCAGCTGGGCGTTGTCGTGCTTCTTGCGCGCCCTCAGCGACTTCTTCCACTGCAGGAAGGCCCAGAGCGTGGCGTTGGCGTCGCTGCTCACCGAGCACTGGTCCCGCTCCGTCCACACCTCCAGCCCAATCAGGGCCACCTTGATGTTCAGCAGCCTGTAGAACTGCAGGAGGGCACAGCTGGAGGGCATGGGGACTGGAATTCCCTGGCACCCTCCCTCCCTGGTGTGGCCTCACCGCTGGCTGTTTCCCTGTGGCTGTGTGACTCCAGAACTCACCTGCCCCAAACCCACCTGCAGCATGGGCTCCACAGGCACGTGGGGGCACAGGAGCCAGTCAGGGTGGCACAATGACATTCAGTGACAACACCTCAGTGTGTCCCTTCTTTGCCAAAAATGATCCCAGGCAGGGGCCAGCGAACGCTTCCCTGCTGAGCTCAGCCCACGGGTGACAAAGCCCTTCCCACCATGTGCTCAGGGAACTCCTGAACTCCTTGGTGGGTGGCCAAGGCCTGGCACAGCTGCCCAGGAGTGGGATGGGGTCCCCATCCCTGAAGGGATTTAAAGCCATGTGCATGCGGCACTTGGGGACATGGTCAGTGGTGGCCTTGGCAGTGCTGGGGAATGATTTGACTTGAAGGACTTTAAGATCTTTTCCAACCTCAACAATTCCGTAATTCTACATGGTCAGTGGTGGCCTTGGCAGTGCTGGGGAATGATTTGACTTGAAGGACTTTAAGATCTTTTCCAACCTCAACAATTCCATAATTCTATGATTCCTTGCCCTGGTGGTGACACGGGGACAGTCCCTGAGGGCACGCAGGGTCTGGCAGTCCCTCACCTTGTCCACGTAGTTCGCGATCTCCACGATGCGCTGCTTGGTGTGGCCCAGGTTGAGGTTCTGGTTCCTGTACTGGAGAGAGACAGGATGGGGAAGGGTCGCGGGGTCAATCCAGGGCAGAGTCAGAGAGGGACCCTGGTTTTCTGCCCCCCAGCACTCACCAGGGTGTGATCAGCAACGATGAAGAGCTCCATGTACTTCATGGTCCTCCAGGCATCCCTCCTGGCCTGCAGGCAGACACAGGGCTCAGCAAGGGGGGGCAGCCCTTGGCTCTGGGCACCCTCCAGACACCACAGAGCTGCTCAGCAGGGCAGCTGAGAAGGGAAACTGAGGCACAGGGTGACAGAGAATGTTTGGGTGGCTCCAAACAACCTCACATCATATCCCACATGGTAGGATGTAGCACCGAGACCCGACCCAAGCATCCTCTGAGGTTCCCTGCCCAAATTCAAGCCACACAAGCCACCCACACAGACCCTCTCACCCCACCTGCCTGCACAGCCTGCCCAGCTGCTGGGGACATGGGAGCTGTCAGCAGTGCCAGGAGCTCCTTCCAGCCCTCTGCCTGTCCCCAAACAGATCCTGTGTGGATCTACCCATGAGGATTTACCTGTGAGGATCTACCCGAGTGGATTTACCCATGAGAATTTACCTGTGAGGATCTACCCGAGTGGATTTACCCATGAGGATTGCCCCATGAGGATTCACTCACCCATGAGGATTCATTCCCCCCTGAGGATTCCCCCGTGAGGATTCCCCCATGAGGATTCATTCCCCCGTGAGGATTCATTCCCCCCTGAGGATTTACCTGTGAGGATTTACCTGAGTGGATTTACCCATGAGGATTTACCCGAGTGGATTTACCCGTGAGGATTCCCCCATGAGGATTCCCCTGTGAGGATTCCTTCCCCCGGTTCCCCATACCGTATTTCCCCGTTCCCCATTCCCCGTTCCCCATTCCCCATTCTCCCCATTCCCCGTTCCCCATTCCCCATTCCCCGTTCCCCATTCCCCATTCCCTGTTCCCCATACCGTATTCCCGAGCAGGTGCTGAGCACGACCCAGGAGCCGCGGTGGCCGCGGACGTGGCCGTGGTAGTGGCAGTGCTCCTGCAGAGAGAGCGGGACCGTCCTCAGCGGGCCGGCAGCAGCAGCCCCGCGGAATGTGCCAGAAAAGCATCCCTTTTCCCTCTCCCCTTCTCCGTCTCCCCTTTTCCATCTCCCCATTTCCATTTCCCTTCTCCGTTTTCCAGCCAGGCGAGCGGTGTCCCCCGCACCGGGATCGGGATCGGGAGCGGGGTCAGCCCGGGACACAGCCCGGCGGCCGGCGCGGCGCTGGAAGGGTGACAGGAGCCGGTGGGGCCACGGGCAGGGCTGCTGCTGCTGTGTTTATGTCCCGAGGTGCTGTCCCGGGGCCAAGAGCCGCAGCAGCCGAGCGCTGCCGCATTCCCGCCGGGAATCGCCCCCGCCCGCACCGGAGCGGCTCCGTCCGAAACCCCCGGAGCACAGAGGGGAGCGCCCCGCGCCCCCGCACCCACCGTGTGGTTGGGGGTCACCGTCACGGGCTGGCCCTGCTCGCTGTAGTGCGTCTCCGTGTAGCCCGGAGCCAGCAGCCTGCGGGGACAGAGCGGGGACAGAGCGGGGACGGGAGCTGGCAGCTGCTCCGGGGCTCCCGGCACAGCAACGCACCGAACCCCTGAGCCCGGGCCCGGCCGGGACATCCACACATCCCCCGAGCTCGGGCTGGCCCTGCTCGCTGTAGTGCGTCTCCGTGTAGCCCGGAGCCAGCAGCCTGCGGGGACAGAGCGGGGACAGAGCGGGGACGGGAGCTGGCAGCTGCTCCGGGGCTCCCGGCACAGCAACGCACCGAACCCCTGAGCCCGGGCCCGGCCGGGACATCCACACATCCCCTGAGCCCCCTGAGCTGGGCTGGGCCATCCACACATCCCCCGAGCCCCCAGAGCCATCCACACATCCCCCGAGCCCCCTGAGCCGGGCCTGACCCCAACCAGAGGCTGCCCATGGCCAGCAGGGACAGGGATGGCAGCAGGGACAGTCCAGCGTCCCTCTCTGTGCCTCAGCAAGGACGGGGCTGCCCAAACTGGGGAGCCCAAACTGCCCTGGGGTGCTGCTCTGGGAGGGGGCAGCCTGGCTGCCCACCAACACCCTGCCCAAATGGGGCACGGGGACCCCAAAAATATTGAGATTATTGTGAGAAAGCTCAGGCTGCTTTTAGGAAGCTGGACCCCTGCCTTTACCCCCAGCCTCAGTTTCCCCCAGCTATGGCCACCTCCTCCCGGGGCTGGTCCAGGCATGACACATCCTATCCCATCCCATCCCATCCCATCCCATCCCATCCCATTATCCCATCCCACCCCTTCCAGCTGCAGGGAAGAGCCAGAGCTGAGCTCACAGCTGGAGAGCACGTGGGGTGGGGAGCTGGGGGGACAGGCTGGAGTGACCCCAGGGGTGACAGGAGAGAGAAGGAGAAGGAGAAGGAGAAGGAGAAGGAGAAGGAGAAGGAGAAGGAGAAGACAAAGACGATGAAGAGGAAGAGGAAGACGAAAAAGAAAAAGAAAAAGAAAAAGAAAAAAGAAGAAAAAGAAGACGGGTTTTCCTGCATTGCCCAGATCTGTGTGACCTTGCCCAGATCCCAGGATGATGGGTATCTGCTGGAAGCCTGCAGTCCCCTGGGGTGGCAGGTCCCTATGGGGATGGCAGGTGACCCCTGGGGTGGCAGGTGACCCCTGGGGTGGCAGGTCCCCATGGAAGGGCAGCACCCCTGCAGGGGCTCGGCCACCCAGAGAAGGACAAAGAGGGCCAGGTTTTCCCCTGCTCTCAGTTTAGACTCAGTTTTGGGGTTTGGCCCTGTCCCCAAGGTTACATTCTGCAGAGAGAAGAAAGCAGCAGTGCTCCCAGAATAGCCCTCCTGCCTGTCCCTCTCTGCAGCCAGCGTGGCCCCAGAAATGTCACTGTGGGCACGGCTGTGGCTTCCCAGCCCGTCAGTGGGAGCCTGGCACCAGGGACTGCAGCCACAGCCCAGACAGGAGACACAGCTCAGTCTGCCAGGGACACGTGGTGGCTGCCAAGGAAGGGCCTGGCCAGCGTGGGGACATGGGGACAGGCTGGGGACAGGGACAGGTGGGCTGAGGACACAGGAAAGGCAAATCCTCCTGCCACAGCCAGGGAACGGGACTGGGATGGCCGAGAATGTCACACCCCAGGCTGGCCCCACAGCACGGGATGTCCCCTCCAGGCAGGGAGGGCAGGAGGAGCCTGCTCCACCAAGCAGGGTGAGGAAAACAGCCCAGGATGGTCCTGGAGAGCGAGCAGATCTCCCAGGGCAGAGAAAGGTCTGGGACAGCCCGGCCTCACTGGCCCAGGGCGCACAGGGCTGAGGCAGCAGTTTGGATGTCCCCACGCTGTGTCCCCAGGCTGTGTCCCCACGCTGTGTCCCCACGCTGTGTGTACCCCCAGGGCAGTTTGGATGTCCCCACGCTGTGTCCCCACACTGTGTCCCCACAGCCAGTCTTGGGTGCCTTGGGTGCTGTGCACTGCTCTGGGTGCTCAGGTCCCCTTTGTGCCACCGTCCCCAGCTCACCCAGAGCTCTCCCTCCTGCCCTGCCAGACCCCCCAGGGGAGCCCCCTCCCTCCTGCCCCTGTCCAGCACGGCAGTGGCACAGCGAGGGGCAGCCAGGACACTCCACGGTGGCCTGGAGCACCAGCAGACACAGGGCCAAGCTCTGCCCATCAGCTTTCCACCCCCACCGCCAAGCCCATTGCCCACAGCCCTCAGATGTGCAGAGGGACCCCCCAGTTCCCCTTCTTGCACACCAGAAGCTCGCCTGCTGTCACTGGGGGCCCTGGGGACACCGTGGGGGCTGGGTTTGTGCCCCAACAGCAGCAGGAAGGGGACTCTGCCAGGGCCAGCCCCCACGGCTGCTGGGGAGAGGCAGCAGTGGAGGGGTCAGCCCTGCCCTGCTCACCACGGGACACAAACCCACCAAGGGACAGAGAACTGGGGCTGCCCCAGCCCTGGCAGTGTCCAGGGCCGGGCTGAACAGGGCCTGGAGCAGCCTGGGCTGTGGCAGGTGTCCCTGGTGTCCCCTGCCCATGGCAGAGGTGGCACTGGATCTTCGAGGTCCCTTCCAACCCAAACCACTCTGGGATTCTGGGGGTCTGTAAAATGCCACGAGGTCTCAGGCAGAGGGACAAGGAGGGCAGGGCAGATGGACAAAGTTCTGTCCTTGTCCCAGGGCAAGCTTCCGTGAGTGGCACAGGGGACAGGGGTCAGGGGCTGCTGCCACCTGCATCCAAAGTGAACCAGAGAAGGAGCCCAGAAGGGGGTGACCAAGGTGGCAAAAGGAGCATTTCAGCCCAGATGGAGCCACGCTGGGCTGTCTGGTGGCCCTGGCAGGGATGCCCGTGTCCCCTCCCCAGTCCCAGCCCCACACTCACTGGTTCCTCTCCAGCACCAGCACGAGCTCTTTGCCCTCGGCCGTCACAGCCACCTCTGCCCGGGCAGGGGCCGGCACCTGCAAGGAAGGGAGGGATGGGCTCAGCAAAGATCCCTATGCCCAGAGCCTTCCTCTGCTCCAGCTGCATCCCAGCCCCTCCTCCCCGGCTCTGCTCCACCCTGGCTCGGGCAAGGCGACCTCCCTGAATTCCCGGCCAGCAGGGATAACAGAGATTCACAGGACAGTCAGGGAGGAGGCAGCAGATCCCAGCTCTGCTGGCAGCTGACCCAGGGCAAGGCAGCAGGGGAGAACAGGATGGCCCCGGGATGGGGAGCAGCTCCAGGAGCACCCTGAGCAGGGTCTCTGTGTGCTCCGTCCCAGCACGGCTCTGCCCCGCTGCAGGGCTGACCAGGGCAAGGAGCCTCAGCCCTGGCAGGGTCGGTACCCAGTGCAGCCTGGGGGGGATGTTAATCGCCCCAATGCCCCGGGCACCGGATGAGGGCCGTTAAAAATACCTGGGAATCGCGGGCAGAGAAAGGAAACACTGACTCAGCTTCCCCAGGATGCCGGCGGTTTTACTCATTCCCTCTCTCCGGAGGGTGTGAGACGGGAATCCGGCTTTGGAGCCAGCCCAGCACGGCCCAGCTGCGCGTGACAGGATGGGCTACAGCCCTTCCCTGTGTCCCACACCTGTCCCCAGCGCTGGGGACACTGAAAGCGTGGCCCTGCCCGCTGCCCATGGCCGGGGCTGTCCCTGAGCTCTGAGTCCCCCTCAGTCCGTCCCCACACAGGGAGCCCGGCGGGCTGCCCGCCCTCGGGATGGCCTCGGGACCCCATCACCTGGCCATGGCCACGGGCCTGGCGAGCTTTTCCCGGCTCTGCAGGGAAAGGGGACAGAGCAAGGAGCCGTCCCGCAAGGCCCCGGCTCTGGCTGCTCCTGGCATCAGATCTCTGCAGCCGGAACACAAGGAACGCAGCAGGGAGGGGGCAGAGCTGGGTGATTCACGGCCTGGGATGAAGCAGAGGTTAAATCCTGCTTCCCTAATTCCCGTGGAATTGGCTGTGCTGCTGCTCCTGCAGCCCAGCCGCCGATGCCCTGGGTATGGGGCAGAGCAGGGGAGCCCCGGCCGGCAGCCCCAGGGAACCTGAGCTCACCCTGGGCCCGGGACAGAGCATTTGGGCTGTGGGGCCGCGGGGTGCCAGCACTGCCCCGGGCTCTGGGGTTTGTGCTCCCAGGGCTCCTGCACATCCACCCCAAGGGCAGCCCCGGGCCGGCCCGGGCCAGCCCAGGAAGCTGCTCAGGCTGCCCGTGGGATGCTGCGGCTGCGGGGAGCTGCGGGGCTGGGCTCCAGCTGCACAGGACAGCGAGGAGCCGCTCCTGCCAGGCGGGGTGCGGGCATGGAGCCGGGAACGGAGAGCCGGGATGGGGATGGAGCTGGGGATGGGGATGGAGCCGGGAACAGAGATGGAACCGGGATGGGGATGGAGCTGGGGATGGGGATGGAGCCGGGCTGGGGATGGGGATGGAGCCAGGATGGAGCTGCAAATGGGGATGGAGCTGGAAATGGGGATGGAGCCGGGAACGGGGATGGAACCAGGATGCAGCTGGGAAGGGGGATGGAGCCGGGATGCGGGGCTGGAGCCAGGGATGGGGATGGAACAGGGATGGGGATAGAGCAGGGATGGAGCTGGAAATGGGGATGGAGCTGGGGATGGGGATGGAGCCGGGCTGGGGATGGGGATGGAGCCGGGATGGAGCTGCAAATGGGGATGGAGCTGGAAATGGGGATGGAGCCGGGAACGGGGATGGAACCAGGATGCAGCTGGGAAGGGGGATGGAGCCGGGATGCGGGGCTGGAGCCAGGGATGGGGATGGAACAGGGATGGGGATAGAGCAGGGATGGAGCTGGAAATGGGGATGGAGCTGGGGATGGCGCCGGGAACGGGGATGGCGCCGGGATGCAGCGATGGATCTGCAGCCGGGCTGGCTGAGCCCGCTCCGCCTCCGGCTCCTCTGCCCAGCTCCAAAAAAGGCGAGCAGCCACAGCGCTCGCAGAAAACAGCCCCAGAGCAGAGGGAGCGAGGCCCCGGCTCCGGCGGGTCCCCCCGGCCCGGCCCGACCGCAGCGGGGCCCCGCGGAGCCGCGGGCCAGGGGCTGCATCCCCTCCTCCGGCGGCGCTGGGAACGGGCGGTATTTTTGGAACACGATCTTGTACAAACATCGCTCTCTGGCCAAACATGGTCTGTACATTTTTCCTGCCGTTTCCCTCCTTCCCCCCGCCTCTTGCCCTCCCTTTTTTTCTCCCCGTCTCTGATCTCCCCAGCACCCGCTCCCTGCAGCCCTCTCCTCCTCCTCCTCCTCCCCCCCAAGTCCCGGCCGGCTCCTTCCCGGTTTAGAATTCCCCAGCAATTACTCCCTGCCTGGACTCCAGGGCCGTTACTGGCAGAATGTTCTTTCCCAGCTGCCGTCTTAAAGGGACACGTGCGTGTCCAGGGCTGTCCCATCTCCCGGGCTGCCAGGGGCTGGAGAACAAGCGGCTGCTGGTGGCACCTGTGTCCCCTCCCCGTGCCTCAGTTTCCTCTGAGAGCTCCTGGAGGGACAGTGGGCAGCAGATGGATCCTGGTTCCAGCTGGGATGGGCCCAGCTCAGCTCCTGGAGGATCAGCACAGCAAAAACAGGGAAAGGGGAGTGTGGGCAGTGTGGCTTCTGTGCCAGGCAGGAGTCCAGCAGCGAGCTCGAGGCCAGGCAAGGTGACTGCACTGATCAAACCCTGCTCCTTGTGCCTCGGGCCCGGCACGGAGCTGGCCCCGGGGCTCCTGCCAGGACCCTGCACATGGAAATGATCCAGGGCCAGATTCCTCCTGGCTCCAGCTTCCTCCTGGCTCCAGCATCTTCCAGGTTCCAACATCATCCCAGCTCCAGCATCATCCTGGATTCCAGAACATTCCCAACATCATCCCAGGTTCCAATATTGTCCCTGGCTCCAGCATCATTCCAAGGCCCAGCATCCTCCAGAGCTCCAACATCATCCCAAGGTCTAGCATCACCCTGGATTCCAGAACATTCCCAACTCCAGCATCATCCCCGGTTCCAGGACGTTCCCAACTCCAGCATCATCCCAGGTTCCAATACCATCCCAGGCTCCAGCATCATCCTGGGCTCTGCCATTGTCTCAGGCTCCAGCATCATCCCAAACTCCAGCATAATCCTGTGCTCCAACATCACCCCAGACTCCAGCACTGTCCTGGGCTCCAGCACATTCCAAGCTCCAGCAACATCCCAAACTTCAGTATCATCCCAGGCTCCAGTATCCTGGGCTCCAGCATCATCCCAGGCTCCAATATAATCCCACACTCCAGCATCACCCCAGGCTCCAGCACATTCCAAGCTCCAGCATCATTTGAGGCTCCAGTGCTGTCCTGGGCTCCAGCACATTCCAACTCCAGCACCATCATCCTGGGCTCCAGCACATCCCCAGTTCCACTGTCATCCTGGGCTCCACCGTGACCCGTGCTCCAGCATCCTCCTGGGTCCCAGCATCATCCCGGGCTCCTCCTGCTCCCCGATCTCCTTTCTCCAGCCCCCATGAACAGTGCCCAGCCCCTGCCAAGGCTGCAGGAAGCATTTCCTCTCAGCCCTGGCTGGATGTGCAGGTGGTGGCCCCTCTCCAGGCCATTCCAGCACAGCCTGTCCCACAGGGGCTGGAATTATGGAATTGCAGCTGGGATGACTCTGCCCTGGCCAGGCCCCAGCCCGTGGCTGGCCCAGGGGCCCTCCAGGCCCAGCTCAAGTCTGGTTTTATTTTTCACTCCATTGATCAGGAAAACCCCAGCGCTCTTTGCAGAGGGCTGAGAGGGTTGAGCTGCTCTTCCCCATTTCCCCACAGCTCCCATCCCAGCCATCCTCCTCATCCAGGCTGCCTCCATCCCTGCTGGGAAGCTCCTGCTCCAGGAGCAGGCTCAGGGAGCACCAAGTTCCCTGGGAAATCTCCCAAGCCAAGTCCCAGAGCTCAGCTCCCAGCCCGGCCAGCTGCTCAGGCAGCTCCCCCAGGCCCTGAGCTCCTAAGGAAGCTCCCAGAGCCCGGATGTGACAGGGATGGAGGTTACCAGAGATGCTCCATGGAGGATTTGCTGATGGGATCTGCAGCTGCTGGAGCAGCTGGGCTGCCCAGGGCCTCCCCAGGCAGCCGGGTGCCAGCACTGAGGCTTGGGGGACACAGCTGGGGATTGCTTCACTTGGGTGCCAAGGCTTGAGGAACACAGCTGGGGATTGCTTCACTTGGGTGCCAAGGCCTGAGGAACACAGCTGGGGATTGCTTCACTTGGCCAAAGCCAGCAGGACCCAGGGATGAGCCTCTCACACCCGCTACTCTCTGGAAGAGCATCCCTGGGAGTCAGGAACATCCCTGGGAGCTGGGAACATCCCTGGGAGTCAGAACATTGCTGGGAGTCAGAACATCCCTGGGAGTCGGGAACACCCCTGGGAGTCGGGAATATCCCTGGGAGCCAGGAAGCAGGGCAGCCAGCCCGGGCAGGCTTTGGGCTGGTTCAGAACAGAACTGGCAGGGTTGGCTCAGTGCAGCCACACCTCGCACATGGAAAGGGGGAAACGGGGAAAAGGGAAAAAAGGGGGAGAAGGGGAAAAGGGCTTCCCTGCAGGGAGCAGGGAAGGGAAGTGCCCTCAGCACCTGCAGCACATCCCAACCACCGCGGGCAGCCTGAGCCTCCCCTCCCGCTCCAGGGCGGGGTCGGGACCTCCCCGCGGTGCTCAGAGACCCCCGGGAGGGGCCGGAGTCCCCCCCGACAGCACGGAGTGCTCCAGCTCAGTCCTGGCCAGCCCAGGACAGGGACACACCTCCGAGGAGTGAGGAGAGGCAGGAGGAAGGAAGCTCCCTCGGTGCCAAGGGCTGGCCCTGCACAGGGCTGGGATGCCAGGGACACCCGGAGCATCCCAGCGCTGCACGAGGAGCAGCCCCCGGGCGGGGATGGAGGATTCGGGGGTCACCGGGCTGGGATGCTGCCTCCTAGCACGGCTGGCATCCGCACAGACGCGGTTATTGCCAGGATCTCTGCTGGAGGGCAGCAGGAGACGGGGTGGGGACGGAACAGACTAAATTGGTCCTAAAATTATGAGCGTCGGCAGCACCGGGGCAAAAAGGGCCAGTGCAGGGCTCTGTCCCGTCCCTGCCTGGCCGCCCCCATCCCTCCCCTGGCCGGGAACAGGCGGCTCCTTGTTCAGCCCGGCTGGGGCTGCAGGCGCAGCAGATGCAGGAAACACGCGGGACCTGCCCAGCCCCGAGCTCCCAATCCCCCGAACCCCCCGAACCCCCCCGGCTGCGATTTGTACCCCCGGCACCACCGGGGTGTTGGCAGGAGCAGAAATAAACCTGCGCTGCCACGCGATCCCCGTCTCAAGTGGCTCCAGCTTAAATATAGACAGAGCCGGGGCTGCCCGCCGGGGAGGGGACATTGCTCCAGGCCGGGGACATTCCTCCAGGCCGGGGACATTTCTCCAGGCCGGGGACATTCCTCCAGGCCGGGGACATTGCTCCAGGCCGGGGACATTGCTCCAGGCCGAGCACAGCACCCACACGGCTCCTGCAGCTCGGGCAGGAGCAGGCAGCGCAGGCTCCCCTGGAGAGCCAGGGCAGCACAAACCCTCTCCCGAGCCCAGCCCGCTCCCTTTGGCATCTCCCGGCGCCAGGAGGGCTCGCTCGGACCCTCTCAGGTGAGATGTCTCCCAGCAGAGTCTTCTCAGCTGCGCTCCCAAGCAGAGCAGCCCCTCGGAGCCGTCTGGATCAGAGCTGGGGGGGCTGGAGCTGCACAAGGAGCCCCCAGCCCCTCCCGGCTGCTGCGCCCAGGGCAAGGGGCCGAGCCCCGGCCAGGGTGGCCACAGGCACCTCAACCAGGGATGTGGGGACAGCAGGGGTGGCAGGGAGGGGGGGACAGCCCTGGGAGGAGACAGCCTCTGCTCCCTGCAGGGCACTGCTCCCAAATCTGGAGCACTTTCCCTTGGCTGCTCCTGCTATCCCAGCCAAACCTGGAGCTGACAGATCCGCTCCAGCTCCTCCCTCCGAGTGCTCCAGCTCCCTTCCACTCAGCCTGCGGCTCCTGGCCATCCTCCTCCTGCCCAGCACTCATCAACACCTTGTTTAATTAACTCACTGCTGCAGCCTCTGCTTTCCCTGTCCATCACCTGAGGGTGGTGATGGATCCTGACACTCCCCAGCCTGCTCATGGATCCTGAATTCCACAGCCTGCTCATGGATCCTGAAATTCTCAACCTGCCCATGGATCCTGATATCCACACCCTGCCCATGGACCTGCAGCTCAAGGCCTCCCTCGTGTCCCAGCAGGAGGGCTCTGGGCAGAGGAGGAAGGAGGAAGGAGGGTTTGGGGGCTGCCCTTACCTGCTCCTGCAGGCTGACGGCTCTGCGGGCACGGCCCCCCAGGAGCCAGTGGGGGGTGACCCGCTCTCCGTGGGACAGTGGCCCTGGGGAAGAGAAGAGCTGCTGAGCAGAGCCTGTGGGAGCCTGGGAGCTGCAGCTCCTGCACAGGGACAGAGCTGAGCACCAGCGCCCAGAGCTCCTCCGGGTGTTTCAGGGGGTGACACCAGCCCCAAGCCAGCCCCAAGGCTGGGTGTTTCAGGGGGTGACACCAGCCCCAAGCCAGTGTCACCCCCTCCCCACCTCACTGCTGGCTCAGCCTTGATCCTGCAAGGCTCCCAGGAGCATTGCTCCCACCCAGGCCCCAGAACAGGGGCCCAAACCCCCTCAATCTCCACCCTGGAGAAGCAGCTGGCATGTGGGAGATGTGGCTGCCCCTGGATCCCTGGCAGTGCCCAAGGCCAGGCTGGACACTGGGGCTGGAGCAGCCTGGGACAGT
The DNA here is from genome assembly GCF_017590135.1 of Pyrgilauda ruficollis. Taxonomy (NCBI): domain Eukaryota; kingdom Metazoa; phylum Chordata; class Aves; order Passeriformes; family Passeridae; genus Pyrgilauda; species Pyrgilauda ruficollis. The sequence goes on from NW_024519874.1 coordinate 456,338, forward strand.
GGGAGGTGTCCCTGCCATGGCAGGGGTGGCACTGGAGGGGCTTTGAGGTCCCTTCCCACCCCAGCTGCTCCATGGCTCTGTGGTTAGTGGGAAGTGTGGTTCCACCGCCCCAAATCCAGCCAGGCTCTTTGCAGGCAGGGCTGGGCTGCAGCAGGAGCAGAGGAGCTGGGAGGGCTGTGGCTCGTCAGGGTTTGTCTGAGCTATCCCAGCCCCCCCGGGCAGGCAGCACAAGCCATTCCTTGGCTCCATCCAAGGCAGACTGACTTTCTAAGATTATTTTTTTCCTAAACAATGTGGCTGGATTTGACTGCAGCACAGGGAGCAGCCACTGATGACTTAAGCCTGGATGACAACAGAACAAAAAATTAAAATCTGAAGCTGCTGCAGAGAGGGGACGAGCCTGAACAAAAATGTCAAGGGTTGGGCCACCTTGCCAAGCCAAATGTTGTCAGGGGGAGCCTGGATGGAATTATCTTCCCCAGCAAAGTTATTTACTCAGAGAGTGGAATAACAGGGCTTAGGGCTCTCTGATTTTATAGCTTGTTTTGGTTCCTCGTGCAGAGATCCAGGGCTTTGGCTCGAGGGAAGATGAAGTTATTGGAAAGACAAAAGAAAAACAAAGGTGGAGTTTTGGGCTGGGAATTGCTGCTGGAGCTCGATGGGATCAGGTCACCCCGCCCAGCACCTTTGTCCCCCGGGAGTGCCCAGCGCTATGCCCGAGGTATTTAATCAGCTCCATTAAATATAGCTTGGAATCAGATTCCAGGAATAACTGCAGATAAGGGGTGGCACCGTCCCAGCTTCCTTCTCCTCACCTCCTCCCAAAGCAGGAGCCAGGCCCTCCACCCCAGCCTCACACCAGCTCATTTTCCCTGGGGAAACTGAGGCACGGGCTCAGCCGCGCCGGGGAAGCAGCCCCGGCAGGGTTTGGTGCCCTCCCATTTCAGAGCAAAGGAATAAATGCCTCTATTTCTAATTCCCACAGGGAGGAGGGCAGGGAGCTGCTCCTGCCCCGGCCCCAGCTCTCTCCCACGCCGGCTGGGGAGAGGATGGGACACGAGGGGCGGCTCTGCTGGGCTGGGCTCCGGTCCCAGAAATCCCTCAGCTGGGAGATTCAAGAGATGAGATTTAAGTTACGATATTTTAAATTTCCCACTGTTTTGTTTGTAGCTTTTGCTGGGAATCTGAGAGACTCAGAGCACGAGACGGGGCCTCCAAAATCTAACTCAAATAAACCCAAATGTAGTACAGAAAGGGTTTCCCACACCCCCCTTCTCTGGATTTCCTGGAAAACACTCATTGCCAGCCCTTTTTGGGAGCGTTGTGGGGAACGGCGCTGCTCTGGCCTTTGGGCTGTTGGCACCCCGAGCTGCGGGGCTGGGGGAGCCCCGAAGGAGCCCCGCAGAGCCCGGATCCCTCTGGAGCAGGCAGCTTTCCCTTCTCTTTATCCAAACTGAGCTTTGGCCCCACCGCCCTCCCTGCTCCTCTCCCAGCTGCACGGCGCTCTTGGAGCTGCTGGAAAACTTCTCTCAGCAACAGCCGAGAACCCGGCAGAGGTCGGAAGTGAAAAATGTAATAACAAAAAATGTGCTCTGGGTAGAGGAACATCAGCCCTGACTTCTTGGAATGGCTGGGGAAGGAAATAGGGATGAGGAAGAGACTACAGGCGGCCGGAGGGAAACTGGCAGCCCCTCTCCTCCTCCGGCTCCCATTTAAAAAGTGATGGGAGCCCCTGGGAAAGTCTCTATTTCCTCAGCGACGGAACGAGCCACGTTTCACGGCAAGACCCGCAGGACAGCACAAACCCCGAGCTCCCGCCCGAGAGCCACGGCCGGCAGCTGGCACGGCACGGGGGCTCTGGGCCGGGCCCGAGCTCCGGGGCGAGAGCGGCCCCACCCCTATCCCACCCGCGCCCCCAGCCCCCCTTACCTGCCGGCCCCGCCCGGCCCCGCGGGGGGAGCCCCAGCAGGACCCCCAGGAGGGCGAGGTGCAGCCCCCAGGCCTTGGCCGAGCCCCGGCGGGGCCCGGGGGGGCCCGGCCCGGCCATGCCGCCGCTCCCGGGCTGTCACCGCCCCGACTCGGCGCCTCCGGCCCGACCTCCTCCTCTTTATGCCGTCGGGTCCCTCCCCCGCCGCGGAGCCCCGAGCGCGGCCGGCCCGGCCGGGGGGCGGCGGGGAGGGGGCGGCTTTGTTCGCCCTTATTTATTGCTGTGTTTCTTGGCCCGGCCCGGCCGCTTAATGAGAACCAGACCCGCGGCTCAGCGGCTCCCAGGCTTCCCCCGCCTGCCGCGGCTCCATCCATCATCCATCAGCCTTCATTCATCAGACATCAGACATCAGCCATCCCTCCATCCATCCATCCATCATCCATCAGCCTTCATTCATCATCCATCCTCCATCCATCCATCCATCCATCCATCCATCCATCCATCCATCCATCCATCCATCCATCCATCCATCCATCCATCCATCCATCCATCCATCCATCCATCCATCCATCCATCCATCCATCCATCCATCCATCCATCCATCCATCCATCCATCCATCCATCCATCCCATCATCCATCCATCCATCCATCCATCCATCCATCCATCCATCATCCATCCATCATCCATCCATCCATCCATCCATCCATGCATCCATCCATCCATCATCCATCCATCCATCCATCATCCATCCATCCATCATCCATCCATCCATCCCCACCACTGCTTCCCCCTCTCTCCAGCCTGAGGAAAGCCCACAGGCTGTCTGCACAAGGAGATGGAGGAAAAGTGATTAAAGCAATTAAAGAACTCCACGTATCCCACCCCAGAGACACCTCTGTGATCCTCAATCTGCTTCACAGTTGTTGTTATTGTTAATATTAATTATATTGATTATTAACATCAGTATTTTATATTAATATAAATGCTATTAATAAAAAATTAATGCTATTAATAAAAATGCTATTAATTGTAGAATCACAGAATGGTTTGAGTGGAAGGGACCTCAAAGCTCACCCAGTGCCACCCCTGCCATAGGCAGGGACACCTCCCACTGTCCCAGGTGCTCCAGCCTGGCCTGGGACACTGCCAGGGATGGATGTCATTGACATCATCATCAGAGCAGGAGCAGCGTGTGTGGGGATGAGAGAATGCTCACTTCCCTTCCTGCACACACTCCCAGCCCCTGGGGTGCCTCCCTGGGGACAGCCAACTCTCCCTGCCACATTCAGGGCAAGGATTCATCAATAGTTATTAAAATCCCAATAGCAATATTGATTAGCAGCAGTAATTAAAGCTTTGCAAATGATTTTACCGTGGAAACGGGAACAGCTTCCAGGCCCCCTACCCAGAGTGCTCCAGGGACCTGTGGCCCAAGGTGACATCTGGGGACAAGAAGGCACAGGGGACTTTCCTGGGGTTTCCTGGCACAAAGGGACAGAGCAGAGCCGTGGCAGCAGAGTCAGAGCCCTGCTGGCACCACACACCTTGGGGTCCTGTGAGGGGCCCTCGGGTGCACCCTGCAGCTGCAAACATCTGGATGGAGGCAAGGGCTTCCCCAGCACCCACGAGCCCCATCGGGCTCAGCCTCCCCAGCAGGGTCAGTGGCACTGAGCTGCCCCTCCTGCCACCACGAGCCCTCCCCAGGCACCTTAGAGAACCTTTGGGGAGAAATTCCTCCCTGGGAGGGGCTGAGGCCCTGGCACAGGTGCCCAGAGCAGCTGGGGCTGCCCCTGGCTCCCTGGCAGTGCCCCAGGCCAGGCTGGACACTGGGACTGGAGCACCTGGGACAGTGGGAGGTGTCCCTGCCATGGCAGGGTGGCACTGGCTGGGATTCCATGGAGTTCTGCCTTTCCTGGGCCACTCTGCACAGCCCCAGGTCCCCCTGAAGCTTCAACCCACCCTGCAGGTCCTGCCAGCTCCAGGAGAGGACACACGAGAGGACAAATGCTCCAAAACCCATCCCTGCCAAGAAGGACTGTGGAAGAGTGGTGGGAACCTGAGGGCACAGCTGGGGATCAGCAGCCTGGCACAGACAGGGACAGACCCCAGGGGACAAACAGGGACAGATCCCAGGGGACAAACAGGGACAGACCCCAGGAGACAAACAGGGACAGATCCCAGGGCAGAGACCAGGATAGATCCCAGGGCACAGACAGGACAGATCCCAGGGCACAAACAGGGATAGACCCCAGGGGACAGACAGGACAGATCTCAGGGCACAGACAGGACAGATCCCAGGGCACAGACCAGGGGACAAACAGGGACAGATCCCAGGGGACAAACAGGGACAGACCCCAGGAGACAAACAGGGACAGATCCCAGGGCAGAGACCAGGATAGATCCCAGGGCACAGACAGGACAGATCCCAGGGCACAAACAGGGATAGACCCCAGGGGACAAACAGGGACAGATCCCGGGGCACAGACAGGGACAGACCCCAGGGTACAAATGGGACAGACCCCAGGACACAGACAGGACAGATCCCAGGGCACAGACAGGGACAGATCCCAAAGCACAGACAGGACAGATCCCGGGGCACAGGACAGATCCCAGGGCACAGAGCAGGACACATCCCAGGGCACAGACAGGACAGATCCCAGGGCAGAGACCAGGACAGATGCCAGGGCACAGACAGGCCCGGTGTCCCCAGCAGAGCGTGGCCTCGCTGCTCCTCCATAGCATGGGACATTTCTCCTCACTGCCCTCCCCTCAGCCGGGCAGGATTGCCTCTGCTCCCCCCGGGACTGTCAGCAGGCTGTGGGACGGGCCCTGCCCGGGCTGGGAGCAGCAGCTGGGGCTGCTGCACTTATAAAAGGCCTTTTTGTGGGCAGGAGCAGGCGCTGGCCCTGTCCCCTGCCACCAGCACGGCCGGCAGCTGCACCAGCCCGGGAGAGGGGAGTGAGGCCAGGGCAGCACGTGGGGAGTGCTGGGGTCACCCAGAGCTGGGGTCACCCAGAGCCTGGGGTCACCCAGAGCTGGGGTCACCCAGAGCTGGGGTCTCCCAGAGCCCGGGGTCACCCAGAGCCCAGGGGCACCCAGAGCTGGGGTCACCCAAAGCCTGGTGTCACCCAGAGGCTAGGTTCACCAGAGCCTGGTGTCACCCAGAGCTGGGGTCACCCAGAGCCCGGGGTCACCCAGAGCCCAGGGTCACCAGAGCTGGGGTCACCCAAAGCCTGGGGTCACCCAGAGCTGGGGTCACCCAGAGCCCGGGGTCACCCAGAGCTGGTGTCACCCAGAGCCTGGGGTCACAGACAGGAGAGGGGGCTCTGGCTGCAGGCTGCTCCCCCTCCCAGGCACTCCCTGTCCCCAGCCATGGACACAGGCACAGGAGGTGACCCCGGGCAGCCACAGCCTGGGGCTTCCTCAGCTCAAATTCCAGCACCCCTAACCTGGCACAGGTCCCTCTGCAAGGGACACCCTCAGGGGTGACAGTCCCAGAATCAGGGCATTGTTGGGGTGGGAAAAGCTCCAGGATCACCAAGTCCCAGCTCTGTCCAATCCCTACCTTGTCACCAGCCCAGAGCTCTGAGTGCCACCTCCAGGCCTTCCCTGGACACTTCCAGGGATGAGGACTCCACCATTGCCCTGGGCAGCCCCTTCCCAAGCACCCATTCCTTGAGGAAATTTCCCCAATATCCAACCAACACCCCCTGGCCCAGCCCGAGGCCGTTCCCTCTGCTCCTGTCCCTGTTCCCTGGAGCAGAGCCCGACCCCCCGGCTGTCCCCTCCTGGCAGGAGCTGTGCAGAGCCACAAGGTCCCCCTGAGCCTCCTGTGCTCCAGGCTGAGCCCCTTCCCAGCTCCTCAGCAATTCTCCAGCCCCTTCCCAGCTCCTCAGCAATACTCCAGCCCCTTCCCAGCTCCGTTCCTGCCCTAGCCACGTGTCCCTTCTCCAGTCAAACATCTCCTCACACAAACCCTGGCAGAGCCAGATGGAGACTCCCCAGAGCAGATGTGCCACCAGTGCCATCCCGGGACAGCTCACAGTGATGTCACAGAACTCCTCAGCCGTGTCCCCTCCTCGGTCACTCCCAGGGGCTCTTCCCTGGCCGGAGGAAGGTCAGGGCTGGCTGCTCAGTGGGTGAGTCAGGAGGGGAGGCTGGAGCCAGCCAGGACAATTCATGGGATGTTCTGAACCCATCTCAGCTGGAGGAGCAGCACGGCTGGGGAGAACAGCTTGGAATGCCTCCGGCATCGGGAAGTTGGAAGGAGCCTTTGTTGAAGCAACAGGGCAGCAGCATGTGGGCACACGAATAAAATTGGATTTGAAAACCCCCTTCTCCCCAGGAAGGCCCTCACAAGTGTCCTCATCCCCCTGGAATCTGAGCTCCTTCCAGCAGCATTAATCAGCGTGGCTCCCATTTGTCACGCCGAGGTCGCTCACCCTCCCACAGGGTCCAATTTGGCCGGGAGAATTCACTTTATCTGCTGATGTAGGGAGAAAAATATTACTAAAAGCTTGACTTTGAAACCTTGCTCGTGTGAAAGAGTCGGGCCTTTCCCATTTCCAGCCAGATTCCTGCCCCAGGCTGAACTCCTGCCCCGGCCCAGCGCTGACTTCAGCTGGCCCCAAGAGCAGTCACAGGCTCACAGAGGCAGCACAAAGGAAACAATATTTTAAAATCTGCTTCACTGGATTAAAGTGGGATCTGCACTAATGAACAGCCAGTCAGGAAGTCATGTCTTCCTCAGGGAATTGTTTCAGGAAAAGTGAATTATAATCCAGGATGCATTCATGGAAAAAATGAGATGGACTTTGGGGAGGGCTGACACAAAGCCCATAATCCATCTAATTCCAGGTGCCAGTGCAGGGGGTGGGCCTGCATGGTAAGGTCCCTGGCAATCCAAACCATCCTGGAATTCTGGAAGAGGTTTCCTCACCTGCTTTGGCAGAAATCCTTCATCTTCTCCTCTCCAAAGCCTTCCCGTGGTGCTCTCAGTGACAAAACTGGGAGGAGTCCCCAGCAGGCACCCACGCTGGACAGGCCATGTCCAGGCAGAGGGACAGCAACGGTGACCACAGACCTGGGCAATTCCTTCCCCAAGGAAATTGGGTACATGAGCTGTGTTTCACATCAGCACTGCAATGCATTGCCATGGAAACCCTTCCAGACCCCAGCAGTGACAGAGCGCGTCCCAGACACCACCCCAGCCCCTCAGCCCCTGCTGGAGAGGGGTTCTCCATGGCAGGGGTTCAGAAACACCCAAACCTGCTGGAGAGGGGTTCAGAAACACCCAAACCTGCTGGAGAGGGGTTCAGAAACACCCAAACCTCCTGGAGAGGGGTTCAGAAACACCCAAACCTGCTGGAGAGGGGTTCAGAAACACCCAAACCTCCTGGAGAGGGGTTCAGAAACACCCAAACCTGCTGGAGAGGGGCTCTCCATAGGGGGGGATTCCAAAACACCCAAACCTGCTGGAGAGGAGTTCAGAAACACCCAAACCTGCTGTAAAGGGGTTCCCAAAACACCCAAACCTGCTGGAGAGGGGTTCAGAAACACCCAAACCTGCTGGAGAGGGGTTCAGAAACACCCAAACCTCCTGGAGAGGGGTTCAGAAACACCCAAACCTGCTGGAGAGGGGCTCTCCATGGGAAGGACCCCACAAACCCCCACAGGGCTGCCCCCCCAGAGAGGAGGGTCAGGACTGATTCCCTCGGGATGGAATTTACAGCACAAAGAAGAATGAGTGGAAATGGTCACAAAGGAAGAAATGGAAGGTGCTTCTGTAGGGGGAAAAAGCCTCTCATTTTCAAATAAAGCACATTTAAAGCAAAAGGTGGATTTTTACACCTCTTTTCCATTTCCTCCTTTTCCATCTCATCCAGGAGGTTTCCCAGCTGCAGGTCAGGCTGTGGACACACATCTGTCCTACACAGCAATCCCTGGGGGGTGCTGCTGATCAAAGGACAATTCTGAATAACTGAAAACACAAATCTGTTCCGACAGTGCTGAAAAAAACCAGTCCTGCCCTAATTCCCCTTCCAGAGCTCTGCAGAATTTACCCTAAAAGTCTCTGTGTACAGTAGATTTGGAGGGGATGACTCCACTCTGGAACCAGCACAAGACAAGCACAATTTCCTGAGTGTTTGGAAAGCAGTTTGCTGGAAGCAGTGCCTGCAAATGTCAACAGCTTCCTTCCCCAGAGCTGCAGACTGGGAGCTCTGCATGCACAGGAGCTGCACCCACCTGAGGGCAGGGAAGGGCCCTGGAGCAGGGCAGGGGAGCATCCCCACGGAGACAGCAGGGCAGGAGGGATGGGAACACCCCCCCAGCAGCTCTGGGGGCAAATTTCATCACCCAAAGGTTTGTCCACTCCTGGAGAGCCCATCCTTGGAGGGATTTCAGAGCCCTGTGGAAGAGCTCTTGGGGACACGGCTCAGGGGTGGCCCTGGCAGTGCTGGGGGAACACGGGGCTTGATCTCAGAGGGATTTGGAGCAGCAAGGCCCTCCAGCTCCCTTTGTCTCCTCACTGAAGCTTGAAAACACAAATAAGCAGCTGAGTGGCCTTGAGCGAGCTCCAAGTGAGGCAGGAGCTCGTTAGGGCTCCAGCACCCCCCAGCCTCTTCTCCCAGGGAACAAATCTGTCCTGTGTGTCTCAGAATCCATCAGAGCTCAGCCCAGCGCGCTCAGCACCTTCTCCTTCACACAAAGCTCATTTCCAGCCCCAGAACAAATTCCAGAGGCAAGGCAACAATTCCACCCCACCTGATCCCAAGGCAGTGGAAGGAGCAAATTGCAGCTCAAGGCCAGGTTGGACAGGGCAGGGGCTGGCACTGGATGCCTTCAACCCAAAGCAGGCTGATACTGTGATAAACAGGTAAAACTGGATTTGGGGAGGGAGGAAGGTCTGAGAAGAGGAGCCACAGTCCAAGCTGATTTATCCCAGCCATGGGGTGGTGTTATTTGGAACCTGCACTTTAACTTCCACTACTGAGACCAGACCAGATCAGGGAATCCAGAATGGTTTGGGTTGGAAGGGACCTTAAATCCCACCCAGTGCCACCCCTGCCATGGCAGGGACACCTCCCACTGTCCCAGCTGGATCCAACCTGCCCTTGGGCACTGCCAGGGATCCAGGGCAGCCCCAGCTGCTCTGGGAATTCCAGCCCAGCCCCTGCCCACCCTCCCAGCCAGGAATTCCTTGCCAAGATCCCAGCCCAATCTGCCCTTTGCCAGTGGGAGCCATTCCCTGTGTGCTGTCCCTGCAGGCCTTGTCCCCAGTCCCTCTGCAGCTCTCCTGGAGCCCCTTCAGGGTCTCTCCAGAACCTTCCACCTCCAGTAGTGCCCAGCCCTCCCAGCACAGGGCGTTCCCTCCCAGCTGTTTCTGAGCTGAATTGCCACAAACATCTGAGGCAGAGAACATAGGAAGCCACAGCTCACACCCACTCTGTTTTCCTCAGATGTCTTTTCCTGTTTATCCATCCTATGAACTGCTCAGTGATGATCAGATGAAACTGAGACTTGAGCTTTCATAAACCTCCTCTCTCCCCTGCATCTTTTCAGTGATGCTGGCCCAGGGCACAGCCAGGGACCCTGGCAGGACAAACCATCTGGAAAAGTGGAGTCTCCCAGGAAAGGCCTGAAAGCTCCAACACCACCAGAGGTGCCTCTGCTCAGCCCCTCCTGGTCCCTCACAAACACAGCTGCAGCAGTTATTACAACTCAGCTGTTTTATTGAAGTACAAAACATAACAAGTGACTTTTCTACATTGAGACAGGAATTAAAAAAATAAAAAAAATCCTCGTTAAAACCCAGTGAAAATAAATATATAAAACTGCTATTCCAATCATGGAGTTATAAATACATTATGAAGCAAGTTTTTCCAGACTCTCTTTCCTCTGGAAGTGCCTAACACCACTATAAAACCCCAGCTATTTATTGAAAACCCTGACACTCCCCAGATCCCTAATTCTTACGTAGGGCAGGATCAATGAGCACAGAAGTGACCCAGAGCACCAAGTGAGGCTGCAGAAGCATTTACTGCCTTCTCCCTGTCCCAGCTGCTGTGTGCTCAGCCCAGCCTGGCCGAGGTGCTCCGTCAGCTCCAGGACACCTTCTTCCCCAGGACACGGCTGGTGATCTTCTGAGGGAGAAACAGAACAAGGGCAGTTAGTGCTTTGAAAACTGAAAATGCTGAGCACAGGTTCTCTGCACAGATGGCTATGGAATCCCAGAGGGGTTTGGCTGGAAGGGCCCTTCAAGCCCACCCAGTGCCACCCCTGAGGGCAGGGACACCTCCCCCTGATCCAGGTGGCCCCAAGCCCCATCCAGCCTGGCCTCAAGGAGCAATAAGCGGCACAAAATGGGAATTTAAACTGTCAGGATGAACTGTCGGCTCAGCAGCTGCCCAGTGAGAACACCAGGATCCCCCTGTGCAGGCTGGCACCAGGATATTCCCATGGGGAATGGTCAGGAGCAGGCCAGAGACTGTCCCTGGCACTGGCTGAGCTGTTCCCAGGCAGGATCCTGAGCAGAAGCTCCTGGAGCTGTGTGTGCCCAGCTGGGGGGGCTCAGGAGAGCCCTCCGCAGGGCCCAGGGAGGGTGGGGGCACAGACAGCGCCCTGCCCCAGCAGCAGGGGAGGAACCAGGGCTCCCCGGGCAGGGATGAGCCGGGGGAGCAGAGAGAGACCGGCACAGCCCTGAGGGCAACACGGGCAAAGCCAAAACCCCGCCCGGAGTGAGCTGGGACCCCCTGGAGTGCGTGCTAAAGAGTAACAGGGACAGCACACAACAGCTCCTGTGACCCGGCAGGGCTGCACCCACAGGGGCTGACAGCACCCTTCCAGGGCCTGACAGCACCCTTGCTGACAGCACCCTTCCAGGGCCTGCACCCACAGGGGCTGACAGCACCCTTCCAGGGCCTGCACCCACAGGGGCTGATAGCACCCTTCCAGGGCCTGAACCCACAGGGGCTGACAGCACCCTTCCAGGGCCTGCACCCACAGGGGCTCACCCACAGGGGCTGCCAGGACCCTTCCAGCCCAGATTCCAGATTCCTTCTAGGGCCTGAACCCACAGGGGCTGATAGCACCCTTCCAGGGCCTGCACCCACAGGGCTGCACCCACAGGGTTATACCCACAGGGGCTGCCAGGACCCTTCCAGGGCCTGTGCCCACAGGGCTGCACCCACAGGGGCTGCCAGGACCCTTCCAGCCCAGATTCCAGAACGTTCCCCCAGCAGGAGTGAGTGATTCCAGAACGTTCCCCCAGAGTGGGTGAATCCAGAACATTCCCCCTGCAGGAGGGATTCCACAACATTCCCCCACCCTTTCCAGGGCCTGCACCCACAGGCTGCACCCACAGGCTGCACCTACAGGGCTGCACCTACAGGGGCTGCCAGGACCCTTCCAGCCCAGATTCCAGAACGTTCCCCCAGCAGGAGTGGGTGATTCCAGAAGGTTCCCCACAGGCGTGGGTGATTCCAGAAGGTTCCCCACAGGCGTGGGTGATTCCAGAAGGTTCCCCACAGGCGTGGGTGATTCCAGAAGGTTCCCCACAGGCGTGGGTGATTCCAGAAGGTTCCCCACAGGCGTGGGTGATTCCAGAAGGTTCCCCACAGGCGTGGGTGATTCCAGAAGGTTCCCCAGGGCCTCCCGGCGCAGCCCAGAGCTGCTGCTCTCCCTGAGCGAGGGCAGTGACACCCTGGGCTGTGCCTGCCTCGGGCAGGCATTCCCAAACCCACAGAAATAAAGGTTCCTCAGGGCTGGGCTCCTGCCTCGCGGGACAGAGGGGAGTCAGCCAGGACCTGCTGCTCCCTTCCAGCTTTCTCCAATTCACCGGGATCACAAACTCGCTCCCCCTTGTGGAAGAGCCTCAGTAATGGAACCAATCTGGATCTGATAAACTCAGAAATTTCATTTCTGCTTCACTGGGGCTGAAAGTTCTGATTGCTGCTGCCATCAGATCAGAATCTGTTCCCACTACAGAGTGCAAAATTCCAGGGCACTCCCTGTCCCCTGATCTGACTGGGATGATTTTATGCTCTGTTTGAAATTAAAAGCACAAAAGCAAAGGGCTTCTGGGACAGAGCATCAGCCCAGATCCACGTGCACCCTGTGATAAAAATAACTCTGCTATCTTAATAAAGAGAAGCACTGAACAATTTCACAGATTAAGCATGTCCGTGCACTCCAGCCCAGGGATTTTTATGGGTCTAGTTCTAGGTGGGGCCATATTGTTTCCCCCTCCACTCAGTGCCAACAAAACTCCTTATTTTTCCCTTTTCCCCTCAGTGAGCTGCCCCAAACTGTCACAGAAATGCCTTGAGACCAGCCCTGACAGCCCCTCACTTCCCAGAGCCCTGCAGGGACATTTGCACTCTGCTTTACAAAAGGGAAGCAGATTTTGTTCATATATATATTCATTAATTTGGGGTATTATTTTGAGTCAAATCAACTCAGCTGCATCTCATCCCTCAGCCTGGACACTGAGATTGTCCCTCCCTGGCAGTGTCCCAGGCCAGGCTGGGCACTGGGGTTTGCAGAGCCTGGGACAGTGGGAGGTGTCCCACTGGGATGGGATCCATTCATTCATTCATTCACTGCTTCCTTGCCCACATTTTAATCACACCCTGTGAGCCCTCAAAGCCTTGGGGAAGGGGCTGGAGAATTGCTGAGGGAGCTGGGAAGGGCTGGAGAATTGCCGAGGGAGCTGGGAAGGGGCTCAGCCTGGAGCACAGGAGGCTCAGGGGGACCTTGTGGCTCTGCACAGCTCCTGCCAGGAGGGGACAGCCGGGGGAGCTGGGAAGGGGCTGGAGAAAATTGTGAGGAGCTGGGAAGGGGCTCAGCCTGGAGCACAGGAGGCTCAGGGGGCCCTTGTGGCTCTGCACAGCTCCTGCCAGGAGGGGACAGCCGGGGGGTCGGGCTCTGCTCCAGGGCACAGGGACAGGAGCAGAGGGAACGGCCTCAGGGGAGCCTCAGGGTGGGCATCAGCAGGAATTTCCCCATGGAAAGGGGGGTCAGGCACTGGAAGTGCCCAGGGAGGTTGGGAGTGCCATCCCTGTGGCCCTTGGGGACAGGGGCAGTGGTGGCCCTGGCAGAGCTGGGATGGTTGGACTGGACAGGCTCAGAGGGGTTTTCCATCCCGAGTGACTCCATGGCTCTGATTTTTGGGACAGGCCCCGTGGTGGTCAGGGAGCACAGGGGCTGTGCCCAGCCCCACCCAGAGCTGTGCCTGCCTCTGCCATGTTTTCCCTGGAGAAATGCCAGGGAGCTGCTCCCTGCGGGCTCATGGGGCTCCTCAGGGCCAGCAGCAGCAGCTCTGCCCCTCTGCTCCACGCCAGCCCTGGCACAGACCCCCGGAGCAGCCTGGGGCACAGGGGGTCCTTGAATGCCCCATCCCACACCTCATGGAGCTCCTGGAGCAGCTCCTTTCTGCCCCCAAAAGCTCTGTCTCATTTTTGGAGCCATTCCACAAAACCTGTGGTTGATTTTTCAGGCACAATGAGCCTCACTCAGAAGCTGGTGCTCTCAGGCCATCCTCACCAAGCCATTCCCTGATTTACAGCAGCTTTTCTGCACCAGCAGGGAGAACTAAAGCACCAGAATTATTCACTGCCATGAATCATCACCTCCCTTCCAATCAAACCCATATTTATGTACAAAAGTTCTGATCCTATTTCCTCCCTGCTTCCAGCCCACTCTGCCACTCCAAGTCAGTGACTGCCAGAACTCATTAATTCCTCAATCTTTACTGTACCAGCATCTGGAATTCTCAGACCAGGGAAAAAAAATGTCCTGAAAATACCCTGCCCAAGTATAGCAACAAATTAAAGTCTTTCTAGTGGTAAATTCCCCAAATTAGAGTAGGAAGATGTTTTGCAGAATACACTACAAGTGCTGACTTCCAAAATCCAATGACTTGCTGTTCCCAACAAACAGCCAAGCCTATTACTCCAGCTCTGGAATACTCCAGGAAAGGAGCTGTTCCAGCCAGGAGTTTAACACTAAAACTGAAGTGCAAGTTTAAGAGACAGAGTTTAAAGAAAAGGCCAGTTTTAGTTTCAGTGCTGAAACTAAACAGGGACACTGGTTTATCCCACAGCTTCCCAAACAGGGGTCCTGGCTGAGCAGGGCCAGTGCTGGGCAAACAGAAATTGCTGGAACCCTCAGAGGTATCCTGCCACCAGGACTGCAAGCTTTAGACTGGGTAAATTAAGTCTCCTGACTTTGTTAGGCACGGCTGGGAAGTTGGCTGGGAGTTCCCTGAGCCAAATCCAGCCACAGCCAGGGTACAGGAGAGCAAACCCAGCAGCCTCAAGGACACTTGTCCTTCCTGGGATGTGCTCCAAGACCCCTCAGCTCCACCCCAGACCCTGCACAAGCCCTTGTTTGGATCATTTCACCAGCACCACGTTCCGAGCCATTTTTCCATGGAATGGGAGGATTTCAGGAAAGGAAAGGTGTTGCAGAGCTTGGCTGGTGAGATGGAACACACCTGGGCACCCCCTCAGCCCAGCACCTGGACTCCAGAGCCCTGGGGTGTAGGACGTGCCTGGGGCTGTGTATTCCACCTGTCAGAGCTGGGGCAGCTCTCTGCTGTTCATGGGCAGTTTGCTTTATCCCTTCCACAGCCAATCCTCCCTCCAGGAGATATCCTCTGTTAATGGGCCATTAATTATTAATTATCTTCTGTTCATGGCCAGTGAGTGTCCCTGCATGGCTGATCAAATTCCATCATCCCACTGGGAGATGCTCTGCCCAGGGGAGGAGCCAAGCATTCCTACCTGGATACAATCTGAGCCTGGAACAGCACAGCAGCCTTTGCCCACTGCATTCCCTTGGGAGCAGCTTTCTCCTGCCCTGCATTCCCAGAGGAGCAGCTTTCTCCTGCCCTGCATTCCCAGAGGAGCAGCTTTCTCCTGCCCTGCATTCCCAGAGGAGCAGCTTTCTCCTGCCCTGCATTCCCAGAGGAGCAGCTTTCTCCTGCCCTGCATTCCCTTGGGAGCAGCTTTCTCCTGCCCTGCATTCCCAAGGAGCAGCTTTCTCCTGCCCTGCATTCCCTTGGGAGAAGCTTTCTCCTGCCCTGCATTCCCAGAGCAGCAGCTTTCTCCTGCCCTGCATTCCCAGAGGAAGAGCAGGCCCATCTCCAGCAGCCCTGGAGCTCCAGAGGAAAACTGCAGCCTTGTGCAGGATCCCTGCTCCAGCAGAACCACAGCTGGCACTGCAGGAGGGCTGAGCCCCCATGGGATGGGACTGTGCCACCACCCTGACCACAGGGCTCAGCTCCTGCTCTGACTCTGCCAGTGCTTTGTTTTCTTTTTTGTACTATTGCATTTGTATATTTAATTTCCTAGTAAAGAACTGTTATTCCTATTCCCATATCTTTGCTGAGAGCCCCTTAATTTCGAAATGACAATAATTCAGAGGAAGGGGGTTTCCATTTTCCATTTCAGGGGAGGCTCCTGCCTTCCTCAGCAGACACCTGGCTTTCCAAACAGAGACACCCCTCAGCAGATCCCTGTGTCTGGCACTCCCTGAGGGAACGTGGTGCTCCAGAGGGGAGGGGGTGTCACATATAGGTAAAACCTTACAAAAAAAAGCCTTCTAAAATCTGGCCTCGTAGTACTGTGAGATAATAATTGCAATGGTGAGAATCAGTTAGCAAGACAATCTATTCTTGTGAGAAGACAGCTCACAGCTGTGGAGAGGAAAATCCTACCCCTGTGAAACATTCACTCCCCAGGAGACAAGAATGTGAACAGACCTAGAAACAGAAAGGATTGATGGACATGGACACTAGCCCTTCCCAGCCAGTGAGCTGAGCTTGAATGAACTGCTGAGCAGTTAGATTCAGACATGGTGCCTTCTGATAACCACAGAAATATAATAAAACATATATTTATATAATATATATTATATGTTATATATATAATATATAATAGATTATATTACTATGTATTATATATAATTATATAAATATATATATTGAATAGCTTATATTTATATTATATATTTATATAAATGTATACCGAAATACATTTCTATCAAAAGACATATTTATTATATATATAGATATCATATCTATAATATAAATATATAAAATAAATATATGAAAAAATATATAACATGTTTTATTATATATATTATATAATAAAATATGAGCTATGTGAACAGAGATTTGGCTATTCTGCATGAACAAGTGTCTTTGTCCATCTCCACTGCAACCAGGGGGCACTCTCAGCTTTGTAGGGCTGAGCCCAGAGGGACCAGGGGCACTCCCAGCTTTGTAGGGCTGAGCCCAGAGGGACCAGGGGCACTCCCAGGTTTGTAGGGCTGAGCCCAGAGGGTGCTGCACTCACAGTTTTGTAGAGCTGAGCCCTCAGGCGGTAGGAGCTGTACTCCTGCTTCCTCTGCTCCTCCTCCCTCTTCCTCCTCACCTCGGGGAGCTGCTCGTACATCCTAAAGGGAGAGGGAAGGCAAAAACAGAGATTTGAAAATGCCCGACACTAAAAACCACAGCTGCTGTACACAGAGAGAAATATTATAAAAGAAAAGCCCTACAAAATATGGTTTAGGTCCTGCTACTTCAGCTGAACTAGTAGCTAGCTTGTAAGTTCTGATGTGAAAAAATTACAGTGAGAATCAAGTTTGCATAACAACTTATTCTTGTAAAGAAAAAAGTAATAACAAAAGATCTATCCTATGAGAATCTACAAAGAAAAAATGTAAACACCTGAAGAAAAAAAGCATTAACACATACACACACACACAAGCACCTTCTAACCAATAGATTGAGTGTTAAGGTTACTAACCAATTAGAAAACTGTATGAATATGAGCTTTATTTATTTCTATATTTATACTATTTATTATATTTATACATTTATATTTACTTTGTTTATTTAATATCAGCTTTATTCTTCCTGCATGAAGAAACTGAGTCCCATCTGCTTTACTGCAACACACACCCTCTGCTTTATCCCCACATCCCTAAGGGCTGCTGGCCAAGCACATCCCTGACAAAAGCGTTTGCAGTTTGCTGGTGTCCCACTGTGGAATCCCCAGCAGCACTGAGCCTGGGAATTCCTGCCTCTGGATCACCTCTCCTGCCCCTGGGGATGCCTCCCCTGCCCCTGGAACACCTCTCCTGCCCCTGGGACACCTCTCCTGCCTCTGGAACACCTCTCCTGCCTCTGGATCACCTCTCCTGCCCCTGGGACACCTCCCCTGCCCCTGGGACACCTCTCCTGCCCCTGGGACACCTCCCCTGCCCCTGGGACACCTCTCCTGCCCCTGGGACACCTCCCCTGCCCCTGGGACACCTCTCCTGCCCCTGGGACACCTCCCCTGCCCCTGGGACACCTCTCCTGCCCCTGGGACACCTCCCCTGCCCCTGGGACACCTCTCCTGCCCCTGGGACACCTCCCCTGCCCCTGGGACACCTCTCCTGCCTCTGGATCACCTCTCCTGCCCCTGGGACACCTCTCCTGCTCCTGGGACACCTCTCCTGCTCCTGGGACACCTCTCCTGCCTCTGGATCACCTCTCCTCCCCCTGCGGACACCTCTCCTGCCCCTCGAACACCTCTCCTGCCCCTGGGATGCCTCTCCCCCCAGCACCTCCTCAGAGCAGCCCCTGTAGCTCTGCCCTGCCGTGGTGACCCAGCTGCAGCTCAGTGTCCCCCGTGTCCCCAGCCCAGGACACTCCCATGTCCCTCCAGCCATGGCAGGAGTTCAGCACAGCAATCACCTCACTGAAGCTTTTTAGGCATTTCCAAAATTCCAGTGCTTTCAGTAGTGTTGCCCTGCTTTGTTTTCTCCTGTGCTGATGCTTCCCCAAGTTTTCCTTCAATCCTGCAATGGTTTGGGTTGGAAGGACCTCAAAGCCCATCCAGTGCCACCCCTGCCATGGGCAGGGACACCTTCCTCAGACATCCTAAGAACACTCTTAAATGCTAAAAATCATTAAAATGTATCATGAAAATCATTAAAGTCACAAAAATCATCAAGGGGTTTGTTTTATGTATTGTGTATTGCAGCAGGTGTTTGGTGGAATCCCAGAGAAACCGAGGTTGGCAGAAACCTCTGGAGGCCACCAAGCTCCTGCTCAAAGCAGGGTTAATGCCAAGGCTGGACCAGGCTGCTCAGGCCTCATCCCACCAACCTGTGATTATTTCCAGGAACTCAGGCTCTGCTGGTCCTGGCCCAGCACTTCCCATCCCATTCACAGCAAAATTCAGCTGCAGTGAACTCCCATTTTTTACTGTCCCTTCCCACACCCCCCTCTGCAGCACAGCTCTTCCAAAGGGCAAATCCATGGCAGTGTGCTGGGCACTGCAGAGATGAATTACTGCAGTCAAAAATAACACAAACCCTGCCCAAGGTGGCTTTTCCAAGGGTAAAAGTCTCTGTGTTCCCTTGGGGTGATTATTTCTATAGAGAGCCTCTTCCTTTGGGGGAATGGTGCCTCGCTGCTGCCCCAGTTACCCACTTTGTTAATTTGTGAGCTTCCTCAGATGCTCCAGTGTCCCCCAGCCCATTCCCTCTCCACGTGGGACCAAGTTTGCTGTGGATGGCTGACACTGCAGCAGAATCCTCAGCTTTAGCTACAGAAATCACTTTTCCAAAATGATTTTGTTTCTTGGAACTTCTAAGCAGGACACTTCTCCCTCTGATAAGGCACCTGCATTTTTCACTGAAAAAGCTGAATTATTTGCACACTCAGTTCTTTGACTGCAGAAAGGATTCAAAGCTCTTCCCTAGCCAGAGCACTGATCCACCTGAAATAAAATTCCCTGGACTTTACCTTTTAGATCTTTGAAACATCTCACGCTTGGGAATTGCTCTTCTTTTTTCTCTCATCAGGAAACCTGAACAGAAAATTTTGAGATAAGGGAACGATGAACGAGTTTGTTACAGCAACAACGTGAGTCCTTTGTAAGTTTTATAGAAGTTCTTACAAAAAACTCTTTATAAGATCTTACAGACAACAGGGTTAAATAACTGTAACAGCTTTAGGAGAAATACCTAGTAAATAAATACACCCTGAAGCATAATGTGGAGTTCATGAAACCAAAGAATTCAAAGCAGAGCCCTGAAGTACCTCGGTTGGACACCAGGTGATTTGCAGTCCTGCAGTCCTTCCTCCTCCCTGCAGGCTGCAGCAGCTGCTGGGGTGGCAGCAGTCTTTCCCCCTGGGATGGCAGCAGTCTTTCCCCCTGGGGTGGCCGCAGTTTCTCCCCCTGGGATGTGTGCAGCCTCCTCTCCTCGCGGAGCAGCCGCAGGTGCTGCAGGCGCTGCCCCGAGCGCGAGATGAAATCGGGGCGGTGCAGGGCCAGGGCTTCCTGAGGGGACACAAACAGACCCTGCCTGGCCAAGCTGGGGCTGGCAGCTGCAGGGGAGACCCAGAACATCCACCACGAACCCCAGAGCATGGGAAAAAATCCCCTGACAATATTGGGTGCAATATAAAACTCCTGTCCTTACGGCTGGGTAGGTGCTCGGAGGCCAGCAGCCTCTGAGCCTCTGGTTTAACAATGTGGAAATAAACTGGCCAGAAAGGAAAAAAACCCAAATAATAATAATAAAAACTCTTTTTGATCTCATACTATGTACACCTCAGTACTGTTTCTGCATGGAAACAAGTGCGGTGGGACATTCTGTCAGCTACATCCCCCTGGTTCCTGAAGCCAAGGGGTTTAATCCCTGTAACACCAGACCAAGTCAAATACTGGGGAAATAACTTAAATATCCTGGGGAAAGCCAGACTGCCATGAGCATGTGGAGGGCCCAGCAGTGCCTGGCTCAGCGTGGCCTCACCTGCAGCGTGAGCTTGCCCAGGGGCTGCCCCAGCCCCCTGCCAGCCCCCGTGGCTGTCGCGGCTCCCTGGCCCAGGCTGGGCTGCTCCTCCCAGTTCCTCTCCCGCAGGGGCTCTCTCCAGGGCTTTGTGCTGCTCCAGGGCTCAAACCAGGCTGGCCCAGGGCCAGGAGTGGCACTGCACTGGTTTTCCTTCCTCGACTCACATTCCAGGCCCTCTGCTGGGACGAGCCATGGAGTCCCTGTTAGAAGAACACAGAAGAGAAAGAAGATTTGAGGCAATTCCTGTGCCTGTTGTCCATCCCAATCCATGGTCTTTCCTGCAGGAATGAGGGGACACAGCCAGGAGAGGTGATGCCAGCTGACCCAAGGGGCATCCCAGATCACGGTCAGGAGGCAGAGCTGAGGGAAGAGGAAGGGGAGCACTTGGAATGACAGTGCTTTGACCTCCCAAGTCACATCAGGCACAATGGAGCTCTCCTGGGGATGGGAAAGTGGGCAAGGGCTTTCCAGGGTCCCTCCAGTGCCTACAGGGGGTTCCAAGGAGGCACAGAGGGACCTGGGACAAGGGAAATGGTCTGAAGCTGAAGGAGGGCAGGTTTACACCAGGTATGGGGAAGGAACTGTTCTCTGGGAGGGTGGGCAGGGGCTGGGCTGGAATTCCCAGAGCAGCTGCGGCTGCCCTGCATCCCTGGCAGTGCCCAAGGGCAGCCTGGGACAGTGGGAGGTGTCCCTGCCATGGCAGGGGTGGCACTGGATGACATTTAAGGTCCCTTCCCACCCAACCCATTCCAGGATTCTTCAAGTGGAGAATGAATTCCTTGTCTGGCTGTGTTTGTGTGGCTTTTCCTTTCCCTTCTATCCTGTCTCTATCCCAATCCAGTGGTTTCCCCACTCTCATGCTCCCATCCTGTCCCACATCCCTCAGAAGGGAAGGGCCAGGGGGCTCAGGTGCAGCTGGGGTTAGGGCACAGCAGTGCCCAGGTTTGCAGCTAAACCCAGCCAGTGCCAGCACTGCAGCAACCCCTCACTGCAGCTCAATTCAGGGGAATTTCTGTGGGAAAAGCCTTGGGCAGGCTCAAGAGAATTCCTTCCCTAGCAAGCCTTTATCAAACACCACTTTTGAAAAGCCCAGAACTGTTCACTTTCCATGTTTCCCTCCATGGAAAGAACAGTTATTTACCAGCAATCACACATTTTTAAGGAGCCTTTCTGCTGGGCTAAGCCCTGTGGCTCTTCATCCATGTTTTGGAAGATCATATGCTTTCCATCTCCCAAATGCTCAACGTGTCTCCAGGAATTGAGTTACTCACAGTTTACACACACAATGATGTGAATACATCAGCTGGGATTCTGAGCAGATATTCTGAAATTTCTAAATTAAACCCTTATGAGAGAGAATGATCAGTCCCCACAACAACAACAGTGATGAGTAAGGGAAATATTTTTAAACATTTAATTGTGACGTTGTGAAGAGTGGCAGGAATTTAAGAGACAAAAAAAAAAAAAAAAAAAAAGGGAAAAAAAAGAAAACGTCAGGAGACTCCACCAGCAGCCTAAAAATAGATCTTTCAAAAACAGTCAAGTTCTTCCCAATTTTCAACCAAGTACTCTGGAAAAATCTTCTGGGAAGCCTCAGGGCATGAGACATTAAGGACAAGTTGGTGACCAGCACTGAGAGTTTACCAGAACCCTTTGTATCTCAGAAATTCACGTTAAGCACCTCTCCACCTTGTTTACTCCTCCCTAATGACTGCATTTCCTGCTGTAACAGCCCTTTCGTGGCTGAACTGCCATCAGGAGTCAGCAGCAGCACCCCGGCAGGGTTTTGTGAGCTCCCCTGAGATCCCAGCAGGAGGAGGCTGCGGCAGGGTCAGCCCTGTGCAGAGCCAAGAGCCTGCAGGGGAAGGGCAGGGGGATGCCCTGGAGAGGTGACCTCAGGCTCGGGGCACTCCTCACAGCTCAGGGTGAGCAAGGAGGCTTCCCCCACGCTGCTCTGCAGCTCTGTGGGATTTATCCAGTTCTGTCCTGCCCACTGGCCTTCCCTACATGTTCTAGAGCGTTCTCCCTTCCCCGTTACCCCACTGGTGTGTTTGTGTAACCCTGCCCATCCACCCTGACATCCCCCACTGAGTGGAATCCTCTGCCCTTTGCCCACCCCTGTGCCTCAGGTCACTGACCCCACACTTGAACCTGTGCAGACCCCACGGTTTTGGCTTTGTCCCTGATCCCTTCAGCATGCTTTGGGATAAACCTTTGCTGGAATACATCACACAGTAACCCTTCCTGTCCTTGCTCTGCTGAGCTGTCTGTGGGGTGTGTGCATGGACTGGGAATGGCTGTTCCCATGGCCTGACTCTGAGCAGCTGCTGCAGGAGACACCTCCAAGGAGGCTGCAGCATCTCTACCACCCTGCAACACCGTCGGTCCCTTCCCTGTGTGCCAGCCCTGTGCCCTCAGACCACTGGATCCCTGACTCCCTGCTCCTGCATTCACAGCCTGGACCCTCCTTTGTGCTCGTCCCTGCCCCAGACCATTTCAGCACTGTCTGAAATAAAGCACGTTGGAACTCTGTGCCTGGACCCTCCCGTGCTGTGTGTGTTGACACATGAGGTGCTGAATTAACTGAGGCTAGAAACCCATTCCAGATTTAGGTGAAGTGTGCTGCTTTGACTTGTTTCATCTGTATATTCATTTGCTGTACTTGTAAAAACCCTGTGCTTGCAAAAGCTTACAGCTCCCAAAACTGCCTCAAACAAGGTGAAAAGAATGTGAACTTCCGAGCCAGAAGAAAATAGGAGAGGCCCCTTGGACCTTAAAACAAGAAGCAAACCAAAACTAAAGCTACAGGAGATGGATAGACAACTAGAGAGCTCTCTGCACAAGAACTGATCAGAACTAATTGTGATCAATAAATATGCAAAAATCTATTGTGAAACTTAATGCATATGCTACAGGTTAAGGGACAAAAAGGAAGTTTAGACACTTGAAGAGCACACATACCTTTAGAAATTATTCCCCTTGTACCCAGTGCTATAATAAACACTCCACCTTTCAACTTTAATTAGCTGAAGATTTGTCTGTCCACACATCAGTGTGTGTGCTGTGCTCTCGTGGCTCCTGCCCCTTGGCACAGGGTGCTCTTGGGGCAGGTTGTGTCCACCACCACCACGGATTGTGACACAGCCCTGGCTGTTCCCACCCTGCCCAGATGTCCCCAGCCCTGCCCAGGTGTCCCCAGCCCTGCCCCAGGTGTCCCCCACCCTGCCCCGGGAGTCCCCACCCTGCCCAGATGTCCCCAACCCTGCCCAGATGTCCCCAGCCCTGCCCCAGGTGTCCCAGCCCTGCCCAGGTGTCCCAGCCCTGCCCAGGGTGCTGACCTTGCTGGAAGTGCAGCCTGCTCCTCCTGGTCCGTGTGTCTGTCCGGAGCCTGCCCGGCAGTGCCCGGGGCTGCTGCCAGGCTCCCCCCTGTCCCTGTCCCTGTCCCCTGTCCCTGTCCCAGGGGCTCCCACAGCTGCTGGCTGCTCCTGGGCGTGGGGAAGGTCACCCCCACGTCCCGGGTGTTCTTCTTGGTGGCACTGCTGACGATCTCCAGGTCCCCTGGAATGGAAACCAAGCAGGGAAGTCTCAGTCCCGTGTGCCAGGGCAGGGAGCGACCCCACGCCAGCCCAGAGTGAAGTGCCTCACCCACCTCCAGCAGTCCAAACCTTTTATATTCGTATTTTACACTTCCCCAAACCAAGGAGAGTTTCCAGTGGCTCGGGATTGTTACTGCATGATAATCTGAGGGAAATTAAAACCAAATACCCCAAGCAAAATGTACATTTATCTGGGGGTGGGAATTCAACTGGAGTTAACTCTGCACTATGAAAATCCTTCCCTGATTCAATCTGCTTGCACACAAGCAGGAATAAATAAATAATTGCTGTATCTGATGAATAAACCAAGGCCATTACTCAATGTGATGATGGGGAGTTGGCGTGGAAATGAAAGCAATGAAGAAACTGCTAATTGCCACCAGAAAAAACCCAACTGCAGAACTGCACCAGGCCAGGAGCAGCTCGGGACTGAAATAGCATTGAACACCCAAAATATTCCCAGGAAGAACACGGAACACTGCAGTTGCCTTCTGAAATAGCATATGCCTACAAAACCCATTCTGGGAGGAACAGATGTCTTGGGGAAAAAACAATAGATAAAAAAAGGCAGCTCACCTTTGCCACAGAAATAGAGCAGAAGCTGAGCTTGATAAACTTTACAAGTGAGAAAATTGGCTTTTAAAGCAGCCCAAGAATGGCAAATAAACAGCTCATGTTCACTGAACACATCACCCTTCCCTGACAGCACTTGGAGTGAGTCTGGAGGGTGCTGCCTGCACAGACCCATCACCAGGAACTGGGGAGAAGGGGTTCCAAAGGCAGGAGAGGCAGGAGCAGCCCAGGGAGGTGTGGGACTCAGGGCCTCACCTGCCTGGATGCCTTTGCTCAGCATCCGTGTCCGTCTCTTGTGGCTGAGGGCAGAGCTGGGCCCCCAGGAGCTGCTGCTGGCACAGGTGGAATCCGAGGAGAAGGGGATGGTGCTCTACAAAAACAGGCAAGGGAACAGGAGTTCCTGAAATTCCAACCCAAAAGAGCAGCAAACAGCATTTAAACAGAAGGAAGTCATTGCTTTTCCCTCGTTGCACCTCGGTTCTGCTGTTGTCAGTGTTGTCAGAGCCCAGGCTGATCCGTCCCACTGCTCTCACAAAAGCCAGCCCTGGCTCCACCCCGTGCACTTCCAGCAGCCCACTTTGGTACATTAGTGAAAAGCACATTATTTACATGATAAAAGCACAATATTTCTGTGGGAGCAGCTTGCTGGGATCAGTCAGGACAGCACTGGGCATCCTCCAGCCCACCTGGGGCTGCTCAGCTGAGGGGACAGCTCAGAGCCCCTTCCAGGCCTGGAGGGGCTCCAGGAGAGCTGCAGAGGGACTGGGGACAAGGGACAGACGGACAGGGGATGGCTTCCACTGCCAGAGGGCAGGGATGGATGGGATACTGGGATTAGGAATTGCTCCCTGGGAGGGTGGGCAGGCAAAACCCTTTTGAAGCAGGGGAAGCTCTCCCTCACCCTGTGATCCTCACCAGAGTCCTCCAGGTGGGAGAAATTCAACTGCATAAATCCGAGAAACAGGAGGGACCGGGGAGTCTCACACCTTCCTTCACACCAAGCCAGGTGTGAAAGCTGCAGGGCTGGACACAGCTTGCAGGTCACACATTAATTTCAATTAATAAAGCCATTAAAAGCAGGAAGGCTGTGCCAAGCCTTGGCTCTGTGGGCTTTATTAACACCAGTGACCTGGCAGCACCTCCAGGCTCCCAGGGCACCCTGACAGTGCCCACAGCTCCCCTGAGCTCCAGCTCTAATTACAGAACTGCAATCAGGAACCTGGAGAAAATTACCTGCTGTCCTGTGAGTAACCCCCAGCACCAGCCACCACGGAAATGCAGAGGTCTGCTCTTCATTCCCTTTTACTGCAGCTCTATCACCCCAAACAAAACTCCAATACCAGGAGGAGGCCATTTTGGCTCTCATAAACCTGCTTTTCCTTAATCCCCTGTAACTGTCCCAGCTGCAGGAGAGGCACTCACAGATGCATGGATATGGATTTCCTTTCAGACAACAGAACATGTCAGCATTTGTATTGTGAACGTGTGAATCTGAATTATGTGCCCAGCAAAAATGTTTAAGAGCAGGGAGAAAACCCCCAGGATATGCCCTTCCCTGCACTTCCATGCAGCCTGGGCAGTGCCAGCAATATTCCTGGTGGGATGGGAGTATTCCCTGCTCTCCACTTCAGCTCTGCAGCTGCTGCCACACGGCAGCTCCAGGAGGAAAACCTCCAGGGATGCTCATGCAGAAAGCTGGAAGCAGCTTCTCTGGAAGCAGGGATGGAAACCTGCCTCAAACCACACATTTGCACTAAAAATACAAATAAATCTTCACTTTTCCTCAGCTAAACAGCCCAGAAGTGACCAAAATTGGAATTTTTAATTAAATTTTTATATTTTGCCATCTATCTTCTCTCACTTCTTATTTGAGGAGGGTCACGTATCCTCAGATGGATTTTCTAAAAGAATATTTCACCAGCAGATAAAAAATGTGAGTTTCTAAAGCCATGGGGGTTCAATGAGCCTTTAAAGGGTTTATTCCCCATAGCATTAATTCCATTTGTCATTTCACAGGTGATTTAACAGGTTAAAAAATCAGATTTGGGTTTAAGGTTCAATGGACCCTGAAAAACTCATCTTCTGAATGGAAGGTGGAATAAAATCATCTTCTGAATTCTACAACTGTGCCAGAAATGTTGGATCCTAATGCTGCTGTTCTGGCTAATAGTCCTAACATTGCAAAGTTCAGGACAGTTTTGTTTTACCTTCAAATAAATGTTATGAATAAAAATATTGAATAAAATATTTTTAAACCATTCTTCACCTTCAAAAAGATTGTTTCTCCCCCAGATTTATGTAGTTATTGGCATTATTTTTAATTATTTCATAATTCACTGGCTTATTTGACAAACAGACTTGGAGTTATTTCTATAAAATAGAATAGCTGATTTCAATTAAATCTGGTAGTAATGACACCAGTTCCACTTTAATCTGGAGATACAAGAAAATGAAAAAAGTAATTCAATATTCCTCACTTGTCCTCTGCTTTTCAGCATTCCTGTGTATCACAGAACCCTGAACTCTGTAATTCCTTACTGAAATCACCAAATCCTCTTTAAGAACATTTCCATTTCTCCTGCCAAGGGCAACAGCTGAATTCACCTGAAGGAATTCTTCCCTCCCCTTCCAAACAGCTGCAGAGTTCTCACCTGGAATTCTCAGCTCTTTAAAGAAAAAAATCCACAACCAACCAGACAAAACAATTTACAATTTTTCACAAGCCTAATAGCAGGGAAATTCCAAAAATTGTGTGGATCCTTGCCCAGGGATGCCCTGGCTGCAATTTCCATCAGATTTACAACCTCATGTTGGGCAGTGCCCAAGGACCAGGGACAGCAGGATCTGTTCCCAATGCTCAGGGACAGCAGGATCTGTCCCCAAGGACCAGGGACAGCAGGATCTGTCCCCAAGGACCAGGGACAGCAGGATCTGTCCCCAGGGCTCAGGGACAGCAGGATCTGTCCCCAGGGCTCAGGGACAGCAGGATCTGTTCCCAATGCTCAGGGACAGCAGGATCTGTTCCCAGGGATCAGGGACAGCAGGATCTGTCCCCAGGGATCAGGGACAGCAGGATCTGTTCCCAAGGCTCAGGGACAGCAGGATCTGTTCCCAAGGGAATAGAGACAAGGAAGGCAAGCCCAGGTGGTGTTTGCCAGCCTGAGCTGCTGCCCTGGCTCCTGCAGGACCCTGGCTGGGGCTGCCCCCATGGATGGCAGAACCAGTGATCCCCTACAAACCAGTGATTCCCATTGACTCAGAGATTCCCAGAGATTCCCAGTGACTCTGAGATTCCCAGCTCACAGAGCCAGCAGCAGTGGGGATTCCCGTGGGGATGGGGTAGGGCTGGGCTCAGGGAGCTCTTACCTGGCTCTGCTGGTGCTTCCCGAGGCTCTGAGCAGCCCCCTGGGGACATGCCCCAGCCCCTGCTGCTCCACTCTGCCCGTGCCACTTCTCGGAGCGCCTCTTCTGCTGGCTGATGGCACAGTAGAGCTGGGCCAGCCTTGGGGACAGCCTTGGGGACAGCTGTGGGCTCGGGGTGTCGGTGCTTGGGGCCAGCCTGTGCTGCCCGAAGGCCCGGAGCAGCCTGGCCGTGTCGATGGTGGACAGGGACAGGGAGCTGCTGTCCCCGGAGGCAGGGGAGGTGTCCAGCCCGGTCCCCGTGTCCCACGCCGAGGTGCTGCAGCTGCTGGGCTCTCCGCTCAGCCTGGTCTCCGAGGAGCTGTCACTGGGGATCCCCAGGTGCTGCTGCTCCTCCAGGATCCTGCTCAGGTGCTGGATCACCTTCTGCCCCGGCCTGGCTGCCCTGGGCTCCCCCGGGCTGCTGCTGCCATGGCTCTGTCCCACTCGCGCTCCCCTCGGCTCCCCGCCGCTCCCAGAGCTGCCTTTTCCTGCCAGCCCGATTTCTGGCCGTTCCCTTCCCTGGATTTCCTCCTGAGGAACCTTCTCCCCAGCTGCTGTGGGTGCCAGGGTGTGCCTGATGGGGTTCTGCAGGAGCCTGGCCAGCCGATCCAGGCGCTCCACGAGGGACAGCTCGCCGTTCCTGCGGAGCTGCTGCTGCGTGCCCTGGCGCTGCAGGAACCTCACCCACAGCTCGTCCAGGCTGCCCCCGGCGTGGCCCCTCTGCCGTGGTGCCTTCCCCCCGCTCTCCTGCAGGTGAGCAGCCGGGCCCCGCGGCCCAGGGTCAGCGCCAGCAGCGCCGCGGTGCAGCCCCGTGCCAGCTGCCCCGTGCCCAAAGGACGCCCTGGCACTGGGCTCCTCGCTCCTGCTGTCATCAGCCTCTGCAGGGAGGGCGAAGAACTGCCCCTCTGTGCCCTGGGGGGCACGGGGAGCCCGCTGGCAGCGGGCAGGGTGTTCATCCCTGGCTCTGGAGAGCTCTCTGCGACGCTGGCAGCAGCTGTGCCCGGCGGGCATGGCGCGGGGCTCAGGGACACCACGGGAGGGTTCTACACGCCAGGAACCAGCTGGGAGCTCTGCAAGACACACAACACTTCAATGCTTTGCTGCTCTGCTTAAAGTGGAGGATTTTCATCCTAAAGCTCCCAAAACACCACAAAGGATTAAAAGCAGGATCACCGAGCTCATTCCCAAACGCAGTGAACCTGGAGATGAGCTTTGAGCATTATTAAAATCACATAAACAAATGTTTTCTATCTTTTGCAACATGGAATCCAAGGGAATATTCCATCCAAGTGAATCTGGGGAGGAGTCTAATTCCACCTCAGGGAAGTGCCCTGACCAACCCTGAACTGAGCCTTTATTTAGTCATGGAAGGGACCCCAAAGCCCATCCAGTGCCACGGGCAGGGACATCTCCCACTGTCCCAGCCAGCCTGGCCTTGGACACTGCCAGGGATGGGGATGCCCTGGCCATCCATGAAACACACACAGCACGAGCCAGGACCGCTCTCCAAAACAGCTTTAGTGATTTTTAATATCTGAAAACCATCCAGTTTTAAAATGTGCCATGTGTTTTTTGTAGAAAGGCCTGGGTGGTTGCATCTCCTCCCTTCCCAGCACAGGGGCTGTGGTGGAACACAGAGATCACGGATGCTGCAGCCAGGCCCAGCCTCACTAACTCTGGAAGTGCAGGAATTTTTCTTCCCATACAAGGGCAATGTTTATAAACTTGTGTAAGAGGCTTCCTCCACATCCTCCTGACAAATGAGATCAGGCTTGGGAATGCCAGGCAGAACTTTGCTATTCCTGGCTTTTTAGAAAGTTACCAAGAAATGGAAGGAATGTAAACAGGCAAAAAATAAGTTTGTATAGAGAAACTTTTTTTTTTAAAAAAAATACATAACTTGCATAATTTTAAGCTCTAGACAAGCTCTGTGGGTAGAGGTAATCTTATATTAGATCATCTAAAAATACAGTTGAAGAAGTCAGGGAAGATTTAAGACAGGCAAGTCTTTCTTCTGAAAGCTTCTTTAAAGTTCCAGCTGCACTGGCTGCCTTCACAAAATATTCTTTCTCCTTACAGTTCTTTTCTTACCTTGCTGTGATGGGCCTTCAGACCATCACAGCAATAAAAAAAATGTTAGGAGATAATTTTATGTTAACACTTTTGTTCCCCTCTCGTTTTTATCCAGGTTATTGATGTTGCAGCCTTACATAACCATTGCAATTTTCCTGTGCAAATAAAAATTGTCTTCTGGAAACACCAAAAGGAAGAGAGGAAGAGCTTCAAGGGAAAAAACCCAACCTCAAGTGAAAAAAGAAAATGATCAGATGGAAACCCTCTCAACCCATCAGGACAGGAACCATCAGGACAGCAGCTGCTGCAGGAGAGATGCAGCCAGCCAGGAGTGGTCTGCTCCAGCCTCCTGTGTGCAAAAGCCAGCACCAGCACTCACAGTCAGGGCTTGTGCTGCACAGTGCCCACCAGGGTTATTTCAGCTGCTGCCACCAGAGCCAGGGCACCCAGGGCCGGGCTCAGCCTGACTCCCCTGGGAGCATCCTCAGCAAACACAGCCAGGAGTGCAAACCCTGCCCTTCCTCCCGGGGCAGCTCCTCCAGCCAGGCAGGGCAGGGCAGGGCAGGGCAAGAACCAGGACAGGGCAGGGACAGGGACGGACAGGGCAGGGACAGGGCAGGGCAGGGACAGGGCAGGGCAGGGACAGGGCAGGGCAGGGACAGGGCAGGGCAGGGACAGGGCAGGGCAGGGACAGGGCAGGGCAGGGACAGGGCAGGGCAGGGACAGGGCAGGGCAGGGACAGGGCAGGGCAGGGACAGGGCAGGGCAGGGACAGGGCAGGGCAGGGACAGGGCAGGGCAGGGACAGGGCAGGGCAGGGACAGGGCAGGGCAGGGACAGGGCAGGGCAGGGACAGGGCAGGGCAGGGACAGGGCAGGGCAGGGACAGGGCAGGGCAGGGACAGGGCAGGGCAGGGACAGGGCAGGGCAGGGACAGGGCAGGGCAGGGACAGGGACAGGACAGGACAGGGACAGGAACGGACAGGGCAGGGAAGGGACAGAGTAGGACAGGGACAGCAGCACACTGACTGCAGCTTGGGGACACGCAGGGCACAGAGGAACCTGATGTGACATCACAGGACAGCAGAGTGTCCCTGGGCAGGGACAGCCCCAGCCCCAGCCCAGCTCACAGAATTTTACACAGAATGACCAGGTTGGGAGAGACCTTCCAGACCATGGAGTCCAGCCCAGCCCCAACAGCTCAGCTAAACCCTGGCCCCCAGTGCCACATCCAGGCTGTGTTAAACACCCCAGGGATGGGGACTGCAGCACCTCCCCGGGCAGCCATTCCAGAACTTTATCACCCTGCTGGAAAAACTCTTTCCTGCTCTCCAGCCTGAATTTCCCTTGGCACAGCTGAGGCTGTGTGCTCTGGCTGTGTCAGTCCCTGCAGACAGAGCCCAGCCCAGCTGAGCACAGGCACCTTCCAGAGCTGTGCAGGGTGAGGAGGGCAGCCCTGAGTCTCCTTTTCTCCAGGGGAGCACCCCCAGCTCCCTCAGGGCTTCCTCTCAGGGTTGGTGTTCCCAGCCCCTCTCCAGCCTCGCTGTCCCCTCTGGATGGGCTCAGTGTCCCAAAGTCCTTCCCAAACCGAGGGGCCAGGGCTGGGCACAGCCTGGAGGTGTGCCTCACCAGAGCCCAGTGCAGGGGCAGTGACCTCCCTGCTCAGGGAATCCCAGCTGGCTGCAGACACAGGGAATTCCTGACAATCCCTGGAGACATGGGAATGCCAGCAAATACTGATGGCCAAGTTTTCCATGGGATCCTGGAATGGGCTGTGTTGGAGGGATCTGAAATCCCACCCAGTGCCACCCCTGCCACGGCAGGGACACCTCCCACTGTCCCAGGCTGCTCCAGCCCTGGGCAGCCTGGCCTGGGACACTCCAGGGATGCAGAGTCCCGAGCCTGCAAGGGAAACCTGGATTTTATCAGTCACGGAGAAGCAGAAAGACAGGAAGAGAAAATGGAGTCAAATTCAGCATTGTCTGGCTCAGCAGACTCAGCAATGTCACCAGAACCACGGATCCTGGAGCGTCAAATCTTTTGCTCTGACTTCCTTCACATGTATGAACACACAGAAACAATTACAAAATTAAATCCACATTCTAATTACCTGCAGACTGTTCCAGTGGTGCCCTGTGCTCCTCAGCCCAGGCCAGCTTAGGCCTGTGACCATGGCCTGTCCCTCTGTGCTGGGCAGCTGCCCTGGCTGGAGGGGGCTCATGCCCCACACGCAGCACTCGGGCCAGGATCCCTGGAGCAGGAGCATCCTCTGAGCCTGCAGAGAGAGAGCAGCGTGAGTGCAACAGCAGACACAGAAATGGCACAAGTAACCTGCAATCAGGAGCCCTGGCAGCGTCCCAGGCCAGGCTGGATGGGGCTTGGAGCAGCCTGGGACAGTGGCAGGTGTCCCTGCCATGGCAGGGTGGGATGGGATGGGCTTTAAGGTCCTTCCCACCAAACCACTCCATGACTCCATGATCCCACGCCTGTCTCAAGGTTAGAAGCCTAGAACTGTCCCCACCAATTTCTCCTCCTTGCCAACCCCTCCTGGTTACATCCCATGGATTTCCTGCACTCAGTTCCTTCAGCTGCTCCCCCTGAGCTGAGCCCTGAGTGCAGCAGGGACTGGGAAAAACAAAATGTATTTTTCCATCCTGCTGTACGTTTTCCTAGAACCTTGTGCTGCTTCATTTGCATAGTGAATTTTTATATATGGCACCATCATTTCTGCAAAACAACAGATTTGCATCACATTTGTTTCTCTCATTTTGGACACATTTCCCTAGATAAACTTGAAAAAGGTCAAGAGCAGAGATGCCTAAACCATGCCCAGCACAATTTGTGGCCATAGTGACTGATCTGGGCACTTCTGGCACTGTTGGATCAGCCTGATCCCTCGGTCAGCACTGCTGGAATTCAGGAACTGGAATCTCTTTTTGTCTACAGACCAAACTCTGGATATTAAAAAGCTCTGAGTGAAACCAACCTGCAAATAAAACCTGTGAGAACCTGCAATAAAAACCTGTGAAAACCTGTAATAAACCCAGTGATCCACTCTTTGCAGGACAAGTGTCAGAGATCTGCAAGGATCCCGAGTGAGCAGTAATTCCCAGAGGAAAGCAAGGGATGATCAGGCTGTAAACACTGAGTGCTGCTCCCTTCCACTTCAGAGTGGAGCAAGAACCCCCTCCCAGCCCGAAAGGAGAGCAGAGCCTGCAGGCAGAGCTGCCCTGTGGCTCACACACAATTCAGTAATCCACAGGAACAGCCATCCAGCCTGGATGGAGGTGCAGCAAGAACCCCCTCCCAGCCCGAAAGGAGAGCAGAGCCTGCAGGCAGAGCTGCCCCGTGGCTCACAGACAATGCAGTAATCCACAGGAACACCCACCCAGCCTGGATGGAGGTGCAGTACCTGAGCAGGAGCTGGCTGTGCTGGCCTCGGGCTCCCCGGGGGACACGCTGCCTCCTGCTTTCTGGAAGGGCACGTAGTACATGCCAGAGCTTCCCCAGGGCTTGTAGGGCAGCAGCAGGGGCTGGGCTGGGGGAGCAAGGCCAACAGTGAGCAGGAGCCAGGCTGGAGCCCCTCATGCAGCAGGGCAGGGCCTGGGCAGGCTGCTCAGGGTGCTCCTGCTGCTAAAGCCTGAGGAATACCCTGTTCTTCAGCAACAGGGATTGCTATTTCATTAGCTAAATTTAAATATTTCCGTTTTTTTAATCCCCACCCACAGGGAGAAGGTTACCATCCCTTACCTGGAAAACCAGCTGTACCTATTCAATATTAAAATGGTGATCAGGGGGGCAAACAGTGACTTACAGAAACATCCCCTGTACCCACAGAGCTGATCCCAGTTTTGCTCTTTTTAAAGGAGCAGGGATGTGTCCCTCAAGTCAATAAAAGCAACAACAGAGCCCAGTACCAAACACCCCTGGGGTGGGAAACCCTGTGAACATGCACATCCCCCTGCTGACAGACAGCCCAAACCCTGCAGTTTTCTGTTTTATTCTATTAAAAGCAGCAATGTGCAGACTTCCCTCTGATCTTTTGGGGCTAGATTTACTAGAGAGTAAATCAGTAATCAGATCCAGCTCTCAATGAACTCCAAGTGAATCAAACAAACCATCTACACACAACACCAGAAAATACTCTCCAACCACACTTGGACACAAAGAATTCAGTTCTAGAGAAACCTGAACTGAATCCCAACTCTATCCACACAAATCCCTCCTGACAAGGCTGGAAAACCCAAGTTTAAGGGTTGAGTTTCCCCCACATACGAGCAACTTCAAATATCCCAATTATCTCAGGGATGTTATTTCCACAAAAAGCTGGGTTAGGTTCTGGGCTTTGACATTTATCAGTATCTTGACCTTGTGCAGATTCAAGTGCACAGACACCCACAAGACAGGAATGTGCTCACCAGGCTGCCTTGGGAAGGGGGGAATCTCCTTGTGGGATGGAGCTGCAATCCCAGGAGCTTCAGGGCTGCTGGGGAGCGACGGCTGCTGGGCAGCACTTCTCCCCTCCTGGGGATCAACACAGATTTCTGCTGAGAACGTGGCTTTTGTAGGACTCTCCGTGGTGATCTGGGTGGCAGCATCAGAAGTCCTTGTGCCAGGCTTTGCAGGAGGGGCAGAGCTGGGGATGCCCTGGAGCTGGGCTCTGGCCCTGCCCTGCAGCAGCAGCTCCTGCCTGGGGGAAAGCACCCGGCTGGGATCTGCTGGCCCAGCTGAGCTGGGCTCCTCTGGAACACCCTCAGCAGGAGGGGATTTAGGAACACCTTCCACTGAAGCTTCTGGAGCTGCTTGTAAAGCCACTGCCCGAGCCTTGCCTTGAGGTTTGTCCCACACCTTGACCCCGTTCCCAGCACTGCTGGCACTGGGGTGACCGACCCTGGAGGAGAGGGTGATGTGCACACAGCTCAGGAATCTCCTCACCGGTGCTGAGGGAGCCTCAGGCGTGGTGGACAAAGCCTCATCTGCAGGTGTTGGGTGAGCAGGACCCATCTGCTCCCTCACAGCCTCTTCTGGAACGAGAGGTGGCTGGTCAGGGCCTTTCCTCCCCTCTGCTGTGACCCCAGCAGGGCCCTTCAGCAAGCCCCTTTGTGCAGCTGCACCCGGGCCCTCTGAGCCCCCCCGGAGCCGGGGGTGCCCAGGTGGGATCTCCTCCTGCTGGGATGGGCTCAGAGGGGGGGGTTCAATGGATGGCTTCGTTTCCTGGCTGAGCCCCCCGGCTCTGGCACCCTGTGTGTGCCCCTCAGCCACAGCTGCAGGCAGGAGCTGGGGCTGCTTGGCACTCAGGGTCTGTCTCTTCCCGGCGTGGGTGCCCCCGGGCTGCGGGGCTGTTTCCTGAGCAGCTGCAGCTGCAGCCCTGGCAGCAGGGGCAGGAGCAGCCTCGGCAGCACCCCCAGTGCCAGCCAGCACGGGGCAGGGGGCACAGCCCTGTCTGAGAGCTCTGTGCCAGGGCTCTGTGCCCAGCCTCTCCTCCCCGGGCAGGAGCCCAGCCAGGCTCTGGGGGCTCAGGGTGATGGGGGTGCCTGGCTTGCCCAGCTCCCCGTGGGCACGGGGGGCAGCTGCAGGGCTCCCTGCACAGGGGTCCCGTGCCAGAGGGGCACGGAGCTCTGCCATGGCACTGGGGTGCCCCACGGCCGGCTGCTGCCTGTGCACCTGCAGCTCTGCAGCACTGCAGGGCTTTAGCTGCATGTCCTGCAGGTCAGCAGCACTGCAGGGCTTTAGCTGCATGTCCTGCAGGTCAGCAGCACTGCAGGGCTTTAGCTGCATGTCCTCCAGGTCAGCAGTGTTCCAGGGCTTCAGCTGCACATCCTGCAGGTCAGCAGCATTGCAGGGCTTCAGCTGCATGTCCTGCAGGTCAGCAGTGTTCCAGGGCTTCAGCTGCACATCCTGCAGGTCAGCAGCATTGCAGGGCTTCAGCTGCATGTCCTGCAGGTCAGCAGTGTTCCAGGGCTTCAGCTGCATGTCCTGCAGGTCAGCAGTGTTCCAGGGCTTCAGCTGCATGTCCTGCAGGTCAGCAACATGGCAGGGCTCAGCAGCACTGCAGGGCTTCAGCTGCATATCCTGCAGGTCAGCAACACTGCAGGGCTTCAGCTGCACATCCTGCAGGTCAGCAACATTGCAGGGCTTTAGCTGCACATCCTGCAGGTCAGCAGCATTGCAGGGCTTCAACTGCACATCCTGCAGGTCAGCAGCATTGCAGGGCTTTAGCTGCACATCCTGCAGGTCAGCAGTGTTCCAGGGCTTCAGCTGCATGTCCTGCAGGTCAGCAGTACCCCAAGACTTCAGCTGCACATCCTGCAGGTCAGCAGTGTTCCAGGGCTCAGCAGCACCCCAAGGTTTCAGCTGCATGTCCTTCATCTCAGCAGCACTGCAGGGTTTCAGCTGCATGTCCTGCAGCAGGGAGCAATCCCAGGGAACAGCTCTAGGGAAGGGTGCTGCTGGTGGGGAGCTGGGCTGGAGGAGCTCCCGAGTCCTGGAGAGCTGTCCATGCCTGTCCCTGGGACACCTGGGAGCCTGGACACCCCCCAGGTCCTGCTCCTGCTTCCTCAGGTGCTCAGAAGCTGCTTCCAAACCACAGAGCCAGGGATCCTGAAAAACAGAGCACAGTTCAGGGGTCATGTGAGAACGTCCCACTCTGGCCAAACCTGGATGGGAAAAGCCAAAGATGAGAGCTGTGACCAACCAAGAGTTTGTTGTCAGGAAGGGAAGGAACCCAGCTGGTAAGGAACCAGTGAAACTTTACCCTTTCAAAGTGCCAAGCCACCATTCCCAGCCATTTACCATTTACAGGGCCAGTGCTGGTCCCAGCCCACAGGAGGTGCTGCCCTGGAGCACAGCAAGAGCAGCACTCACTGAGCTGAGATCTCCTCACTGGAGCTGCCCTGGCTGCACAGTCACCCAGAGCTGTTCCCAGCCCTGGCAGGGCAGGCTGGGCTGGGATCTGGGCAAGGAATTCCTGGCTGGGAGGGTGGGCAGGGGCTGGGCTGGGATTCCCAGAGCAGCTGTGGCTGCCCTGCATCCCTGGCAGTGCCCAAGGTCAGGCTGGGCACTGGGAGCAGCCAGGGGCAGTGGGAGGTGTCCCTGGCACAGCAGCCTGCAGGAGCCAGGAGCAGCAGCTCTCCCACCCCTGCCTGCAGTTCTGTTCCCAGTCTGGGGCAGGATCAGGGAATGCTGGCAAGGGACAGGACACAGGCACAATTCCATGGGGATCCAGCCCTCCCATCCCCTGTCCCTGTGTGTGGGGCTGAGACCACCACCCTCCTGTGCACAGAGCTTCTGCAGCGGCCCCAGGCTGCACCAGAGGATGTTTAGAAAGGATCTCAGGGAAAATCTCTGCCTGGAAAAGGTTAGCAGGCATTGGAACAGGGAGCTGGTGGTGCCACCATCCCTGGAATTGCACAAAAATGTGTGGGTGAGGCACGTGAGGATACTTTGGTGCTGGTTGATGGTTGGACTCGATGATTTTGGAGGTCTTTTCCAACCTGAATGATTCCATGATTCCAACCACCAACATAAATTTATTCATTCAAGTGTAACCCAAAATTCCAACACTTCCACTGAAGAGAGTAAATCTGAGATAAATGTGCTGCCATGGAGATGGGCCAGATAAGCTGAATTACAGAAAAAAGACACAAAAATCTAGGTTATATTTACTTTTTCCTACTGATTGGGCCAACTGTGGAAGCAGCAGAGTGTGTTTCAGTCATGAAGCACCACGGGCCCCTGGGTGATTATATCCCCATCAACCACTGGGAATTTGGCAACAAAAAGCAGTGGGAAACATTTTTGGTGTAAAGCAAACACATAAACAAGTATTTCACAAGAGCTTTCCCAGCCCTTCTCCATCCCAGATGTCCTGACAGCAGCGACTGCTCCAGCAGGGCCTGGATCACTATCCCACTTCTCTATTCCTTTATGGATTTCAAGGCAACAAATGGGATTATTTGGCACTTCCTGCAGCCAGGAGGGCCTGGGGAAGAGCACAGGGACAGGGAGCAGAGCTGTGCCAGCACAGGGATGATCCCAAACCTTCTCCTCCCTGCACCACGTGCCAGTTCAACGGCCTGAGGTAATCCAGAGCAACTCCCACCAGCGAGAGCAGGCACAGAAGTTGTGATAAACTCATCTTCCCAAGCCTTTCACATGTTTTATTGTGCCTGTTATGTGTCATCCTTCCAAAAAAGCTCCCTGTGCCATATGATCCACAGGAGCCTGCAGAGCAAATTTAGAGCTACAACTCCGTGAACTTCCTGGAGAAGTGAGAAAGCTCAAGAGTGGAAAAGTACAGCAGGGAGTGGAGGAAAACACTGCACCAAGGGGGAAGGAACTCACAGGGAAGGGAACAGGGAGCACTGGCACCCTGAAATACAGGTGGGGAATCAGGTCCTCAATTTAGGAGGAAAATCCTGAGGTTGAAGGTGCTGGAATTGTGTTTACATCCAACAGCAGCTCCAAACCTGCCATGGCAGGGACACCTCCCACTGTCCCAGGCTGCTCCAAGCCCCAGTGTCCAGCCTGGCCTTGGCACTGCCAGGGATCCAGGGGCAGCCACAGCTGCTCTGGGAATTCCAGCCCAGCCCCTCCCCACCCTCCCAGCCAGGAATTCCTTGCCAAGATCCCAGCCCAATCTGCCCTTTGCCAGTGGGAGCCATTCCCTGTGTGCTGTCCCTGCAGGCCTTGTCCCCAGTCCCTCTGCAGCTCTCCTGGAGCCCCTCCAGGCCCTGCCAGGGGCTCTGAGCTCTGCCTGGAGCCTTCCCTTCTCCAGGGAACATTCCCAGCTCTCCAGCCTGTCCATGTTGACTATTCCAGGGGTTTTGAGCCCTCCAGAGCACTCCACGTTTGCAGCCCCTTGCTGTGCCCACCCCAGGCCCCTCCTGAACCCTCTGCTCAGCCAGACGTGGGAAACCCACAGGGAAAATGGGAACTCTTCCCAAGGAAAACATCCCAGAGAACTTCCCCAGTGCCTGCTCCTTTCTGTGCCCTCAGAGTTCACACCCTGCCATGGCAAACAAGGAAATGCCAGGCAAGTCCAGTGGCACCTGGATTCCTGGAGCTGTGGCCTCTGAAAGCGAGAGGCAGACCTGAACATTCCCAAAAAATGCCCCAGCCTGCCCCACAGGCAGCACAGGAGCTGTTTGCCCCAGCTGTAGGAACAGTTTGTCTTCCTTGGTCTTAAAATTTTCAGAGAAGGAAAATTCTTTTCCTAATCTTTGCTCTGTTCTTTTTAAGTCCATGCAAGGCACTTTGGCTCTAAAACTTCCACCCTTATTGTACACAACAGTTCCCACCAAATTTACAGGAGAATATTGTGCCTGGCTGTGGTTTCTCTCAGTGCAACAGTTCTGAACAGTCTGTGTTTTTCAGTGACAGTGTTTGTCTTGGGGGGAGAAGCACATTTATCTTAAGTACAACAAAAAAACCCAGTGACCTTCACTCTGCAAATTCAAACCTTTTTAAATCTCAAATTAAAAACATTGCAGTGCAAAAGTGTTTTTGAGATCAAAGCACGAGGTGCTGTGGTTGAACTGAAGCAATTTCTCAGGAGCTTGGTTTGCAAAATTATGGTGAATTTCTTCTTACTCTAAAGGGGGATAAAACAATCCCCAGCTGACACTGAGTCACAGGAGGGTAAAATCCTTGGTTCCACACTGCACAGAGCTTTTCTAGGGACAAAGCTGTGACCAAACAAAATCTAAAAGCTGGGGGGAAAAGCTTTGATGCCTCTGGTTTTGTGTTTGTGCTTTGTTTCTCTTTTTAAGAAATCTGAATTTTAAGAAATGTGAATTTCTAAAATGTTAAATAATATTTATAATGCTATTCTATATTTAATATTCTATATTATGTAATATATAATATTAAACTTTATATGTTATATATTATTAAAATATATTATCGTATATTTATAA
The DNA here is from genome assembly GCF_017590135.1 of Pyrgilauda ruficollis. Taxonomy (NCBI): domain Eukaryota; kingdom Metazoa; phylum Chordata; class Aves; order Passeriformes; family Passeridae; genus Pyrgilauda; species Pyrgilauda ruficollis. The sequence continues at coordinate 495,681 of NW_024519874.1, forward strand.
TTTATTTATATAATAATTATAAATAAAATAGTCACTTTCTTTTTCCCCAGCTGCCCAGATATTCCACCAGTCTGGGAATACCTGGGAAGTTTGGCCTGCTGGCTTTTGGGAGCTGCTGTGTCTCCTCCCAGCACTGCTGATCCAGAGAAGCTCTGAACACAGAGTGCTCCTAAAGCACTGACTGTCACTCCTGCTAATGCAGGGCTTTTAATTAAAACAAACAAACCAACCCCTGCTGCTGTTCCCGGGAGGCAGGCAGGCTGCAGGAGAAAACAGGGAAAAAATCAAGGGAAAAAATCAAGGGAAAAAATCAAGGGAAAAAATCAAGAGGAAGCTCTTCCTAAAGCTCAGGGCACTTGTCTGAACCACCAGTCCCTAAAAACCTTGCCCTCATCACCCTGGAGACCAGAGCAGTGCCAGAAATGGCATTTGAAGAGAAAACAGAGGTAACACACTCCTGCTCAGAGCAATTCCAGCCCAGGCATGCATTTTAGAACGAACTAGAACACTCCAAAGGAGATGCACCAACCGTGGCAGCTGCAGGGCTCGTTCCCCCAGACAACCAGAGCTGCAGAGCCTGAACCTCCTCAGCCCTGAGCCCAAATCCCTGAGCCAGCACAGACACCCCACGCTGCCACAGACACCTCCCAGCTCTCCGGAGAGCATCCTGTGCCCAGCACTCCTTGCTTTCCCCAGCATCCTCACCTGCAGGAGCAGCCCCTTCCCCTTCCCCTTTCCCTTTCCTTTTCCCTTTCCCCTTTTCCCTTTCCCTTTTCCCCTTTCCCTTTCCTTTTCCCTTCCCCTTCCCCTTTTCCCTTTCCCTAATGCAGGGCTTTTAATTAAAACAAACAAACCAACCCCTGCTGCTGTTCCCGGGAGGCGGGCAGGCTGGGGAAGAAAACAGGGAAAAAATCAAGGGAAAAAATCAAGGGAAAAAATCAAGAGGAAGCTCTTCCTAAAGCTCAGGGCACTTGTCTGAACCACCAGTCCCTAAAAACCTTGCCCTCATCACCCTGGAGACCAGAGCAGTGCCAGAAATGGCATTTGAAGAGAAAACAGAGGTAACACACTCCTGCTCAGAGCAATTCCAGCCCAGGCATGCATTTTAGAACGAACTAGAACACTCCAAAGGAGATGCACCAACCGTGGCAGCTGCAGGGCTCGTTCCCCCAGACAACCAGAGCTGCAGAGCCTGAACCTCCTCAGCCCTGAGCCCAAATCCCTGAGCCAGCACAGACACCCCACGCTGCCACAGACACCTCCCAGCTCTCCGGAGAGCATCCTGTGCCCAGCACTCCTTGCTCTCCCCAGCATCCTCACCTGCAGGAGCAGCCCCTTCCCCTTCCCCTTTCCCTTTCCTTTTCCCTTTCCCCTTTTCCCTTTCCCTTTTCCCCTTTCCCTTTCCTTTTCCCTTCCCCTTCCCCTTTTCCCTTTCCCTTTTCCCCTTTCCCTTTCCCTTTCCCCTTTCCCTTTCCCTTTTCCCCTTTCCCCTTTTCCCTTTCCCCTTTCCTTTTCCCTTTTCCCTCCCGGAGCCTCCCAAGCCCCGCTCCAGGGCAGTGCCCACACACACCCGCCCTGCTGAGGGTGCTCCCTGCACACCCAGTTCCCACCACAGCCCCAGGACCTTCCCAGGCCCCGTCAGCACCTCCACAAACATTCTGCGTAAAGAACTGCCCCAGCCCACCCAGCACCAGGAGCGTTGGGCACTTTCCCACAGCAGCACCAACTGTCCCCCCAACCTCTGTCCTTCACACTTCCTCTGGGAATGTGAGTGTCACCCCCACGGCCAAACCACCCCAAACTGCCTGGGAAAACCATAAAGCCCCAAAACCCCCCAAGAGCAGGCACAGCCCAAGCTGAGCTGGTTTGTACCTTGGCTGGTGTGGGTTCCCTGCTCATTGGGAGCAGCTCTGCCTTGAGTCCCTCCATCCTGAGCTGGGTCTCTTCATCCCAGTCTGCCCCACACTCCTGGGACTGGCTGGCCAGCTTCAGCTTCACCCAGGCTGCCAAAAACACAAACCAGGAGAGGTTCCCTTTCCCATTTCGTGCATGAGAACAGTTTTTAACTTAAAGCCAAAGCTGTGCATTTCTGGTTAGCCTAGCTGAGAGAGCAAAGACCACAACAAATTCCAGAGCTCCTGGAACGACCAGGAATACAACAGCAAATGGCTCCTTGAATCATTTATTTGGGGAGATGGGTCTAAGACTCTTCCCTGGTTCTGTCATCCTCAGTCTCACACACAAGTCAGAGCTCACTCACACAATCCCTTCCCACATTCCTGACTTAATAACTGTGTGGACAAAATAATTCCTTACAGTGATATCAGGAAAAGAAGGTTTTCAAACTGGAAAAGCCCAATTCTACCCAGTTTTATCACAGCACAGAAGATTCCCCAGTGTCCTGCTCCTTTCTGTGCCCTCAGAGTTCACACCCTGCCATGGCAAGCAAGGAAATGCCAAGAAAATCCAGTGGCACCTGAATTCCTGGAGCTGTGGCCTCTGAAAGCGAGAGGCAGACCTGAACATTCCCAAAGAACATCCCCCCAACCTGCCCCACAGGCACTGCACAGGACCCTCACCAAAGCTTTAAGTGGGTTCTGCAGGTAGCTGGATGGGATCAATCAAAATATTTCAGCACTTTAGAGAAAAGAAGTGTCTTACTGGAACAATTGTTCCAAAGTCAATCCTGATCTCCTTAAACTTTAAACTATTTCCCATCTTTTCCTCACCAAAGGCTGTAAAAGTCTACTAATGAAGTTCAGTGGGATATCCGTTAATAGTCAGGAGATGACTGGGAAGCATCCCCCACTGGAGCCCTGTCCCGTTAAAGGGTCCCAGCACACTGCACAACAATCCCCTTCGAGCAGGGAGCAGCCTGAGCGGCACAAACCCCCCCAGGCCGAGCCCCTGACGACCCCAAGCCCTGAGAGGCGTTCTCACCTCGGATCTTGCTCTCCTGCTCCTCGGCGCTCCGCAGGATGCGGCTGGCCGGGGCCCCGGAGCCGGCGGTGCCCAGGAGGCGGCGGACACGGGCAGCCAGCGAGTCACGGCTGCTGCTGCTGCGGCTGCTGCTGCTGCTGCCAGCCGGGCTGCGGGCAGCCCCAGCCGCGGGCACGCTGCCCTGCACCGCCCCCGGGGCACTGCCCGGCTGCTGGCAGCGCCCAGGCTCCCGCAGGAGGCTCCAGACCCGGGCACTGAGGGAATCGCCGCTGCTGCTGTCCTGGCTGCCCCGTGGCGCTGCTGCCCGCCCAGCCTGGCACCAGGAGCCCTGGGAGCCCCCCAGGCCAGCGGGGACAGTGCCCGGGGGCTCCGGGGCAGGAGGATGGCCCAGCTGTGGAGCTGTGCCAGTGCTCAGGCGGATCCTGGCAGTGCCCTGTGCCAGCCCCGTGGTCACACTGCTGCACCCTTCTGGCTCCGACCTGCCCGCGGATTTCCCCGGCCTCGGCTCCTGGGCCGTTCCCCTCAGCCCTTCCCTGCGCTGGGAACTGACAGCCAGAGGGTGTCCCCATGCCAGCTGGCAGCTGGCAGAATCCAGAGGGGGCATCCCCAGCCCCTGTCCCCACACACCCCTTGGGGTCACGGCCTCATCCCACGACAGTCTCTTCTGCAGCTCGGGGATCCACTCCTGGCCCAACCTGGAATCCTTGGGATCCTCCTCCCTCCCAGCCAGCCCCGGGGGGGACTCCCCAGGCTCCCTGCAGGAGGCTGTGGGGCAAGCAGGACGGCTGCAGCTGGCAGTGAGACCCTCCACCTGTGCCAGCAGCTCCCGGAGCTCCTGCAGCACCCCAGGTCCCAGCAGGGACTCCCTTTCCTGGCCCTGGCTGCTCTCACTTCCCACCCCGGAGCTCGAGGATGCCCTGTCCAATTCCATCTCACTCCCAGCCCCAGGCAAAGCCCCCACAGCCCATCCCTGCTGGCTGCTGCCCGAGCTGCTGGACCCCGGCTCAGCAGGGGCACCCTGAGCCCCTCTCCCCCCAGCCCGGGGACCCCGGCCCGAGGAGCAGCTGGGCAGGTCCTGCTGTGCCCCAGAGCATCCAGGGGACCCCTCTGCACCCCGGGCTGGACCACCTGGGGCAGCCTGCTCCAGCTGGGGGCCTGCCACGCTGCCCTGGCTGGATGGGGGGTCCCCAAGGAGCTCCCGGGGGGACAGCAGGTCCTGGTCCTGCTCCGAGCCAGCCTCGGAGCCCACGGCAAGGGACACGCTCAGAGGGGACACGTCCGAGTCAAAGCTGGCCTGGGACATCTCAAAGGCTGGCAGCAATGCACCTGCAAAGGAACAGAACACTAATGAATATCTGGAGGCTCCAGAACACAGCAAACATCCCTTCCTGTGCTAAGGGCACACAAAGGGAGGGAAGAACTCAAATACTGGAAAATATTTCAGGTGCTTCCTTAGGATGAGACTTGAACAAGATTTCTGTGAGAATTGTCTCCTGAAAGAAATCTCAGGAGTACTTCACATAAATATCAAACAAAATCTAAACTAATCAGAGAATTAGAGAATATCTAGAGCTGGATGGGATCATCCATCCCGCCCCTGGCCCTGCGCAATCCCACCCTGTGCACCTGGGTTTGGAGCAGTGTCCAAACCCTCCTGGAGCTCTCGCAGGACTGGGTGTTACACAACCACAGTAATTTGGGTGATGATGATGATGGATGGATGGATGGAGCTAGGATCAGATCTGGTCAGTTATAAAAACACTGACAACATTTCATCACACTGAACACACCAAGAAACGGCAGAATGCAAAAGAAACCAAGAATTATTGTGTCCCAAGAAGAAAAAGTCTGGTGCCAGTCCTTGAGCGTGAGGATGCAAACCATTTCCTTCTGAAGGACCAGAGAAATAAGGGGAATGAGGGCCGTGTCTAAAAGCACAGGCACGCTCCTGAGCAGGGGGCAGTTTGCAGAGGTGTGCGGGGATGGCAGAGGACGGGTGCCAGGGCCCGGGAGCGGGGTCTGTGCCCCGGCTGGACCCCACGCTGAGCCTCACGCCTGCTGTGCCAGCGAGCAGCGACCCTCAGGGGAGCACTGCGCCCGCCGGGCCGCGGGGAGCGCTCCCAGAACGGCCCAAAACCAGAGTCCGGAGGGGATGCTCTCAATGCGCGTACGGAACATCACCAAGGAGAAAACTCAGAATTTAAACTTTCAGTAACACATAGCAACGTTTTATAAAAATATAAAAATATAGAGTGAAGCTTTAGTAATATATAGCAATTAAGTATTATGCAGTGTTTAGTATATAGTGTTATATAGTATTTGGTCATATATAAAACAAAAGTTGTAAAACAGTAACTAATCCTTCTTCTTCACCTTCCTCATAAGTTTAAGTAATATTATGTAATTAAATGAAAAAGCCCACATTACAAACCACGAATAATTAGTTATTAATAATAACCTAGCCCAATAATCACTACTTAGTTATTAATTAATTATAATTGTAATTAGCTACACTATAGAACAATAACAATAATATATATTATAGTATTAATAATAATTGTTCTATAATTTTTACAATAATAATATAACAACATATATATTAATAATATTATATAATAGTATAGAACATATATAATATTATTAACATATATAATATTCTATAATATATACAGAACAATACAGTTAGTATTAATAATTAATTACAGTTAGTTATTAAAATAAACTAACCCAATAATTATTCACTAAATATAATTAGTTATTATATATATAACAATTATAGTTCTATAACAATATATAACATACATTATTAATATTAGTTATATAATAACATATGATATGATATGACATGATATGATATGATATATGATATAATATGATATAGTATGATATAATATATTATATGATATAATATAATATGATATAATATAGTATACTATATGATGTAATATAATATAATATGATATAGTATTATATAATATCATATTACATGATGTAATATTATATGATATAACATAATACGATATGATATGATATAATATAATACATATATCATGTAATATGATATAATGTAATATAATATACTATATAATACATATATCATGTAATATAATATGATATAATATGATATAATATCATATATAATACATATATCATGTAATATAATATAATATAATATAATATACTATACTATATAATACATATATCATGTAATACAATATGACATAATATAATGCAAGCTGATGTAATGTAATACCATATCCTACCATGCAATGCCCACCATACGCTACCCATCAGTCATAGTTAGTCAGTGTAACAAGCGAAGCCAAGGAAGCAAAGCCCCCAGCCCGTACCCTGAGCCGGCGGGGGGGCCCAGGCCAGCGCGCCCAGCGGGGGCTGCAGGCTCCGGGGCTGCCAGGGGGAGAACTCCAGCTCCGGGAGGGGCGCGGGGGGCACGAAGGGGGCCAGCAGGGTGCCCGGGGACTGCTCGATGCCCAGCCTGCGCAGGTACACCTGGGGAGACACAACATCGGCACGGGGAGTCCTGGGCACTGCGGGGTGAGCGCTCCCACCGCCCAGGGCAGGCTGGGCTGCAGCCGCGCCTGCTGGGAACTGCACTGCCCCGCTGCCAGGAACGCAGAGGTGTGGGTGAAACCATGGGTGTGGGTAAAAACATGGGTGTGGGGTAAAACCACGGGTTTGGGGTAAAATCATGGGTGTGGGGTAAAAACATGGGTGTGGGTAAAAACACAGAGGTGTGGGTAAAAACACAGAGGTGTGGGGTAAAAACACAGAGGTGTGGGTAAAAACATGGGTGTGGGGTAAAAACACAGAGGTGTGGGTAAAAACACAGAGGTGTGGGTAAAAACACAGAGGTGTGGGTAAAATCATGGGTGTGGGGTAAAAACACAGAGGTGTGGGGTAAAAACACAGAGGTGTGGGTAAAAACACAGAGGTGTGGGTAAAATCATGGGTGTGGGTAAAAACACAGAGGTGTGGGGTAAAAACACAGAGGTGTGGGTAAAAACACAGAGGTGTGGGGTAAAAACACAGAGGTGTGGGGTAAAAACACAGGTTTGGGTGTAAAAACAAAAGCACAAAGGTTTGGGTTCAAAGCCTTCTCCCTCCCCACTCAGCTGCTGCTCAGGAAGCAGTGGCAGGCTCGGGAATTCCAGGCAGCAGCAGGGAAGCTCCTCATTTTTTAGGACAAGTTGGGTCAAACCTTCCAGGCAGATAGTTGGGAGCACTTTTGTCAGAGCTGGTTTACACAGAGACCTTATATGCAGGAAAAAAACCAGCCAAAATTTGCCTTGACTTCATCACCTGTATGGCAAATTAATTTCAACTCATCCACACTATGTCCTAAACTAGCCAGGAAAACGAAATAAATTCCTTACACATCACAGCCAGCTCCACTTCCTACGATTTTATCACAAACTTCCACATTACCAGCCAGATAAGTGACCTGATCTCCTGCACCTTCCAGGATTTATGGGAGCAGCATTGCTCAGAACTAGGCTGGAGAGTGTGTAATTATAGCCAGGAACAGAAGTCATCTCTCTGTCTCATGAACTGCATTTCAAACACCCTCCCTCCAATATTTATATTTGTTTCACCACGGGTTTGCAGGGACAACAGAGTGAAAAGAGCTTCCAGAGCACATTCCCAAAGACCTGGTGATTATGGAGTCATCTTGTGAGAGGAGCAGCCTCTTACTCAGAGCATAATTACATGCTAGTCATTACCATAAATCTGCATCTCATTTGCTCCACCACTCCCAGCTGTTAATGCCCTGGAGGTGGCTGCAGCCGCAGCAGAAACCTGGGTCAGCCACAGGACGGAAAGGAGAGAAGGGATCAAGAGGCTCTGAAAGCTCCTTCGTGAGGAACACGTCAAGCATTCAGAACTGGGGCCTCAGAAACTGGAACACAGTGAAAAAGCAGTGAGAAAATCACAGGAAAAAAGAGATTTCATTTCCCAGGAGTGGTGTTGGGTGTGCTGTCCTGCAGAGCTGGGGTGGTTCAGCCCTCCTCACTCAGCACCAGAGCCTGAGCTCACGTTTGGACAGGGAGAGCCTGACCTGTGAGACAGCCTGCACGTCTCCCTTCTCTCTCCTCCTGCTCCCCTGGTGCTGCACTGAGCCCTTTTCTGACCCACACAGGGTAACTGGGAGGTGTTTGCAAAACTTCTATTCCATTTTCAGTCTCACGAGAAGGGTGAGACATTACAGATGTTAGAATTCACACCATCACAATCAGGAGTTAACTATTTCCTAAGTACAATACACATTACAAATACGTGTTTCTTGGTCTATCACCTTTGGCCACACCATGCTGTAAATGCCTTAAAGCCAATAATCCAAAATTACCCCTCCTGGGTCCCACTACAATGCATCTTTGACAGTTCTATTTCTCCAAAGTGTCCAGTCTTGTTTGCAAAGCCATCCTTTAAAACCTGTTTCCAGCTCCATTTCTCTCAGTGTCTGTCCTATTCCCTGGCATTTCTAAGTCAGCATTTCTTGTCTCACAGTTTGCACACTGGGGGAGCCTTCTCTCAGGCTTTGAGAATTCTCCACAAATCCATTTCCCACACCCTGACACTCACCTACCCCTGGCAAGGACAAGAGGCCTTTCCCATATCCAACCCTGTCTTTGTCCATGTTAAATATTACTAGAAGTTATTTTTCCACCTCTATTTAAGATAAGCTGAACCAGTATCATGGATGAAATTCACTGCAGAACAACCATGTGTAAAACCAGAGCTTGTAGTGATTAGACCCTCTCCTAAAAGAGCAGTGGGGGGAGATGGAAAAGTGAAAAACAAATGGAAAGCTCTGAAAAACAAATGGAAAATGCTGAAAAAAACAAATAACTGAAAATAATGGATAACTGTGGCAAAAGAAATGGTGAACTCTGGGAAAAACATGGATAACTGGGGGAAAAAAATGGATAACTCTGGAAGCAGAGCTGGAACTAGAACCAAACTTACCGGGATCCTTTCTTCAATATTCAACTCTTCCTTCTTGGGAGTCTCCAGGGCTGCTCCAGGGGGCATGGGGCTGTCCCCTCCTGCACTGGGACAGGGCCTGGGCACCACCAGGGCCCCCTGAGGCTCCCCTGGACCATCAGGAAAATTCAGACTCTCCAAGGAAACGGCTCCAAAGCTGTCCATGACGTCGTGACCAGAGGGAATACTGAGGCTGAGGGGCTGATTTCCCTTCTCCTCACAGTCCTGGTGCTCCTCAGCTGGGGAGCTCCCGTCCTTCTGGAGCTGAGCAGCCCTGGACACAAACACGTCTGGGGCCGAGCTTCGCCTCCTGGTGCCGTGCACACCTTCAGCACGAGGTGCAGGCAGCACCTTCGGTGGGGTGGAGCTGTCAGAGGCCCCCAGAGCAGGGCTCTCCTGCCCCGGGGGCTCCCCCGTGCCCTCTGCTGCAGGGCTCACTGCAGGCAGGGCTCTGCTGCTGCTGCTGGGAACGTCCACGGTGCTGTCAGACTGCGACCTGCTCAGAGCAGGGGCAGCACGGCCCTCGGGGTCCCCAGGGCTTTTCTGGGCTGATGAAACACAGCCTGAAGCCCTGGGAGACGCACTGCAGGCCGTCCTTGCAGGAGGAGATCCACCTGGCACACGGGAGCTGGTGGCAGCAGGACCCTGCAGAGGCTGGCCCACCTCCCAGGCTCCCACCTTCTCCAGGAACCCCAGCGAGGAGAGGGACTGCACCCTGCCAGGGCAGGGGGATTCTCCCTTCTCCCTCCTGCACTGGGACAGGGCCTGGGCACCACCAGGGCCCCCTGAGGCTCCCCTGGACCATCAGGAAAATTCAGACTCTCCAAGGAAACGGCTCCAAAGCTGTCCATGACGTCGTGACCAGAGGGAATACTGAGGCTGAGGGGCTGATTTCCCTTCTCCTCACAGTCCTGGTGCTCCTCAGCTGGGGAGCTCCTGTCCTTCTGAAGGAGCTGAGCAGCCCTGGACACAAACACGTCTGGGGCCGAGCTTCGCCTCGTGGTGCTGTGCACACCTTCAGCACGAGGTGCAGGCAGCACCTTCGGTGGGGTGGAGCTGTCAGAGGCCCCCAGAGCAGGGCTCTCCTGCCCCGGGGGCTCCCCCGTGCCCTCTGCTGCAGGGCTCACTGCAGGCAGGGCTCTGCTGCTGCTGCTGGGAACGTCCACGGTGCTGTCAGACTGCGACCTGCTCAGAGCAGGGGCAGCACGGCCCTCGGGGTCCCCAGGGCTTTTCTGGGCTGATGAAACACAGCCTGAAGCCCTGGGAGACGCACTGCAGGCCGTCCTTGCAGGAGGAGATCCACCTGGCACACGGGAGCTGGTGGCAGCAGGACCCTGCAGAGGCTGGCCCACCTCCCAGGCTCCCACCTTCTCCAGGAACCCCAGCGAGGAGAGGGACTGCACCCTGCCAGGGCAGGGGGATTCTCCCTTCTCCAGGAACCCCAGCGAGGGCAAGGACTGCACCCTGCCAGGGCAGGGGGATTCTCCCTTCTCCTGGAGCCCCAGGGAGGGGAAGGACTGCATCCTGCCAGGGCAGGGGGACTCTCCCTTCTCCTGGAGCCCCAGCGAGGGCAAGGACTGCACCCTGCCAGGGCAGGGGGATTCTCCCTTCTCCTGGAGCCCCAGGGAGGGGAAGGACTGCATCCTGCCAGGACAGGGGGATTCTCCCTTCTCCTGGAGCCCCAGCGAGGGCAAGGACTGCACCCTGCCAGGGCAGGGGGACTCCAGCTGCTCCTGGAGCCCCAGCAAAGGGAAGGACTGCACCCTGCCAGGGCAGGGGGACTCCAGCCTCAAGGACTCCAAACGCCCACAGGTCTCTTCCACAGCACTCTGGGGAGGGTGCTGCTCTCCAGGGGATCCAGGGACAGGGGACTTCCCTGGGGCTTCTTCACTGGGACAGGAAGGAGAGCCTTGAAGGTCCGAAGGGATCACCAGGACTCCAGCAGGTCCTTCTGCCTTCCCAGCTCTCTTGAGGAGCACCCCTGGAGTGGACTGGAAGTTGGGATGAGCCAGGTGCAGGGAGAAGGAGCCCTCACCCCCCAGGCTGAAGGAAGGGGAGATCTCTGTGGCTTTGTGTCCCCTCTCTATGGAGCAGTCAGAGCCAGTCAGCTCATCCCTGCTCCCTGCAGGCTCTGGGGAATGCCCAGGGCATGGAGCAGTGTCCTGGGGCTGGCTGGGTGTCCCAGCAGGGACCAGCCCCTCTGTCCCCAGCTTCCCTGCTGGCTGCTGGTGGTCCAGCAGAGCTTGCTGCAGCTCCTCAGGAGCAGCTGGGAGCCCCTGGGAGCCCCTGGGCTGCACCCCAGGCTCCTGCAGCCTTCCCCTGCCTGCCTCAGAAGCTGCTGCACAAAGAACATCTTGAGCACCCGAGATTTTGGCACGGCCTCTCCTCAGGCCATCAGAGAAGTTATCCGACCAGCCAAGCTCAGGCACCTTCTTTCCCTTCTCCAGGGCTGCTGCTGCACTCCCCAGCACCTTCACCTTCTCCTGCTGCACACCCCTTTCACTTTTCTCCGAGAATTTGGTCAGTGCAGTTGTGTAGGAGGAGCTTCCCGAGGAGGAGGAGGATTCCTCCTGCCCTGGGGACTCCTTGCTCCCCTCTGACAGCTCAGAGCCAGCAGCTGGGCCATCACTGTCCTGGGAGGAGTGACCACTGGAGTGTCCAGAGCAGTGTCCATCCTTCCCAGCTGTGCTCCAGGGCTGCTCCAGCGCCTTTGCCAGCCCCTCCTCTGGAGCTGGGTGTGCCGGATCCCCCCTGCCCCGGGGGGCTGCTGCCTCCTGCTCAGTGCCACTGTCACTGTCCCCGCTGTCCCCCTGGCTGCCCAGGCGCTGCCCAGCGCGGGGAGCAGCTCCAGGATCCGCCTGTCCCACGGGCTGGGATGGACTGGGAAGGGCTGGGCACCTTCACCTTCTCCTGCTGCACACCCCTTTCACTTTTCTCCGAGAATTTGGTCAGTGCAGTTGTGTAGGAGGAGGAGGAGGAGGAGGAGGAGGAGGAGGATTCCCCCTGCCCTGGGGACTCCTTGCTCCCCTCTGACAGCTCAGAGCCAGCAGCTGGGCCATCACTGTCCTGGGAGGAGTGACCACAGGAGTGTCCAGAGCAGTGTCCATCCTTCCCAGCTGTGCTCCAGGGCTGCTCCAGCCCCTTTGCCAGCCCCTCCTCTGGAGCTGGGTGTGCCGGATCCGCCCTGCCCCGGGGGGCTGCTGCCTCCTGCTCAGTGCCACTGTCACTGTCCCCGCTGTCCCCCTGGCTGCCCAGGCGCTGCCCAGCGCGGGGAGCAGCTCCAGGATCCGCCTGTCCCACGGGCTGGGATGGACTGGGAAGGGCTGGGCCCCTCAGGGATGTGCTGCCATGGACCTGGGGAGGCTCTGGATGCTCCAGGGATGCTCCAGAAACATCCGGGATTCCTCTGCAAGAAAATGGAATTTCTGATCATTTCTTTTATTCCAACACCTCTGGTTTAAATCAGAGGCAGAGGAACTTCGGTGACAATGGGGGGTTAGCAATATTCACACAAATAGCCATAAATTCATCCCCTAAAGGGGCAAAACCTGAAGGAATGGAAAGAAACATCAAAAATCTCCTACAAAACAAATGCTCAAAAATAATATTATAATAATATCCATTTTTACTTAGTATGGCAATATTTTTCAACCTGTTAGGACTGAAACATTTTTTACTGACAGGCTGTTATTAGTTTCATAAATAAATAAAATTAGCTAAGTAAAATATGCAATATGTGCTTACACATATATCAGCTTGCCTGTGATTTTTTCATATAAATCACCTACTTCAGTTCATTATATCAATTATTTTTTTTAAAGGATAGTAAAGCAGCCAGGTCTCAGACAAGCAACAAATTCCTATAAAGTTCTAATTCTCATATTGGGAATTGCTTAATTAATAGTTCCTTTATATTAAACATACCATCAAAAATAATAAATATTATTCCATGCAAGCAGAGCACCTCGGAATGAAGGTGACAAAGCCTTTTACTGGAACAGCTCTTTCTTTATGCATTTTAACCCCAAACTTGTACTGTAAATTACACATATGGCTCCAGCATCTACACACCACAACACTGCCCATGTATGTCTTACTCCTGTAAATACAGAAACCTGATCTTTGTCCCCAGAATTTCATGAAGTTTATTTCAGAGTCCAAGAAGGCTCCAGAGATGTTGAAGAGGGTGGAATTCCTCATTTTCCCTGGGTAGCTCAGCATGACAATCTCAGAAGAGCCTGCTCCTGCTTTTCCCTTGCTCAAACTCTCCTGAAGGCAAAACCCAGCGGTGCCTCCCTGCACACACCCCCAAACCCCCATTTCTGAGCCCAGAACCTGCCACTGTCCATTACCCAGTGCAGAACCAGCCCCAGGAGCCCATCCCACCTCAGGGGAAGGAAATCCAGCTGGGATCCCTGCAGGAACGTCTCAGCCAGGCCTGGGCTCAGCAGCAGGGGCAGGCAGGGGGAGAATCTGCTCTCCTGGACATCTGGGAGAGAAAACAGCAACAGGCACTGAGAGCTGGCAGCAAGCCTCACAGTCCCAAAGATCCTCAAAGACCCCAGCCTCACAGTCCCTAAGACCCCAGCCACACAGTCCCTAAGATCCTCAAAGATCCCAGCCTCACATCCCCAAAGACCCCAGCCTCACAGTCCCTAAATCCTCAAAGATTCCAGCCTCACGGTCCCAAAGATAACCAAAGATCCCAGCTGCACATCCCTAAAGATCCCAGCCTCACAGTCCCAAAGATAACCAAAGACCCCAGCCTCACAGTCCCAAAGACCCCAGCCTCACAGTCCCAAAGACCCCAGCCTCACAGTCCCTAAGATCCTCAAAGATCCCAGCCTCACATCCCCAAAGACCCCAGCCTCACAGTCCCAAAGATAACCAAAGATCCCAGCTGCACATCCCCAAAGATCCCAGCTTCACAGTCCCAAAGACCCCAGCCTCACAGTCCCAAAGATAACCAAAGATACCAGCTGCACATCCCCAAAGGTCCCCAAAGATCCCAGCCTCACACCCCCAAAGATACCCAAAGACCCCAGCCCCACAATCCCAA